>NC_141914.1:45977827-46280857 GCF_057802395.1 Ceratotherium simum simum
AAATTGTGCACTTCCATATCCCTCATTTTGTTTCTCCCAGATAGACTTTATTCCTAAACGCTGGCGAACAATCTAATCTTAAAAGGAGGCTCACTATCCCTCAAAAATACATCGTTCAAATATCACTTTACTTATCTATGTAGATTCTTTAGGCCTGATACTCGAGTCAAAAAATAAGGTATTTTTTTCTGAAAATTGGGTATTCTTTAAAATTACAAATACCACTACCCAAAATTAACAAATTTCAGATTTAAAAGACATATACTATATATATATACAGTAATTCATGTCAGTAAATATAAAGTAAAAGTTTCAAATCTTCTGCTAATTTTAATTTGAAGAGTTGGACCTCTTCTTAATTATGTCAAAATTTCTAGCACAGTAGACCCTTCATAAAACTCTCAAAATATTTTTATAAAGAGGAATTTTACTTTAGTGCTTTATTATTCTTTTTCATAATAAATAATAGAACAATGTTTCTTTTCCTAATTGGTATAAAAGTTTGGCAAACTTTTAAAATTATAAGAGTATCTGATATACAATAAAAACAAAGACTTTGCTTGAGAATAGTAGTTTACCTGCATGAAGGTATATTCATGAAGGTAGAGCATGAAGAAGATTCTAGCATTACACAAAGATTAAGAAAAGATATATATCCCCATTACCATCCCTGGTTATTCATGTTCCTATGATATAGATAGATAGATAGAGAGAGAGATAAATAGGTAAATAGATAGGCAGGCAAAATGAAAAATTCTCTCTTTTATTCTGATTCTCCTGCAAACTTCTTACATCACAAAGGTTACAGAAACCTTATGATACTGTTTGGCATTACTCGTCTTGGTGATACTCAAGAATAATATAGCTGTTTCTATCATGCAAAACACCCCAAAATAAAGACACAACATCTTTTTTGCATGTTTTAAGAGTCTGACATAGTATCATGAATTTTTTTCAGTCATTACAAGATTAATATTGTTTCATCTTGATCCAGGCAGACCCTATGCATAGCCCAAATTTGTCTTTGGCAGTACGCAGATGAAAACTGAATTCAGTTTCCCTGGAAACATGTTGACTATCAGAACATTAAAAGACAAAGAACCCAAACTCTATGTATAGAAATCTAGCTTCTTTTTGGCTAGCTAGTTGAGTGGGATACAGCAATCTTAAGATCAAATTAAATTTTACAAAATAATGAATTCATCTAGTTTATTTTTAAGAATGTCTTAGAGTTCTAAGAAAGACTTAATTATTAACTGAATACTTTACGTTGAATACGGAATTTCATCAATTCAATTGTACAAAGTTGAATGTTTGCTTTTTCTTTCAAATTATAAAATACTGAATTTATCAGACTTACTGGTGTCTGTACTATTTGCTTTATGGTGATCCAACATTCCAATAACTAGAAAAGCAAGCAATGGGAAGTCAGAGAAATTTGAGGAAGTACAAAGTGGACTACATGTTGTTAGTTTTCAAGAAATAATGAACACTTTATTGAGTGTACTCCTTTATCATGCAAGGGATGAGATGGTCTGGTTTTACACATCTACACACAATTTTGCATTTTCCTTAAAATGCTGTGATGAGTCTGACAACCCATTAAGAAAAATCATGCCATACTCACTGGGAAATATTAATGTTTCCATTTGGCTCTTTTTATTCACAAACTTTAGAGGAACAAAAACTTTAAAGGCTTTATCAATAAATATACAATATTAACATTTATTACTTATTACGTGAGAGGCATATGATCTTCACAACAATCCTATTTGGTAGATATTATAACTATCACCAATTTACAGATGAAGCAGCAAAGATTTTGAGAGTTTAACTAAATTTCTCAAAGTGACATAGTTACTAAATAATGGAAATAGGATTAAAAATCACATCTGTGTCCAGAGCCTTAACATCTACACTCTTCAGCCTCAGCTTTGTAAATCCAGACTATAGCATACATAAATGTGTGTGTGTTGTGTGTGTGGACCTAGTGGTTAAGTAGAACAAGGAAAATGATAAACTCTATGAAAAATAATTATTTGTAGGATACTCTGGGAAACATTGCTTTGACAATTTTGAAGTTAAATGAAGGCAGATGTGCAACTTTACTTTAAAAAATAATATGTTCAATTCAAATTACAATAAACTTTCAAAATAAAAATTGTTTGGATGCATCTATACATTTTCTAGTGTCTATTTTTTTATTCTGCATACAAGAAATGATATATATCTAAATCAATTATGAAGCCATAAAAGGTATTTCTGAGTTCAGAGAACTTCTGATTGTCTGTTCTTCCCTGTGCAAAGGAGAAGCAAAGCTATTATATTCAATTTCTACCATGTTGCATATTATATTAATTACTTTCAACCTACTAAATCTTCCCATATTCTTCAATACCAGCTAACCACAATCTCCACCTAAACAGGAGAAAGAAAGAAAGCCAAAAGAGCACCACAGTTTCAATCTAGAAAATAATATGTCTCTCTTAATCACCAGTAAGTAAGCTTATCAGACATTTTCCCTCAAGTCAGATATATTTCCTATGGAGTAACTAGCTACATTTGAGGAAGTCCTATGAAAATCTGAAGCGACTATATTGTGGGTCCTATCATTTGGGTTACAGAACCCACAGCAACACTTGCATTTGGATGACATAATCTATAGCAACTGTAGCAAGTGTGCAATGCATACATGAAAAATATCTCTGAGGTTATGGTGACATGATAAAAGGTTAATTTCATTAAATCTAGCAGTCCTACTGCAGAGAGAAATTTCAGAATCTAGAATGCAGAAATGTTTATGATCAGTCACTTTCTTCCAAAAAATCACAACCTCTGTCTGTAAGGAACGAGTAAATATACATATATATGTAAATAAAAATATATATATATAATTTTTTTCTCTCCACACATACCTACTAGAGTGAGTTCTTTGGCAGAGATTGTAACCAGGCAACACTGGTAAAGAAGAAAATTCTAAAGTGCTAATTAAAACCAGTAAATGTGTATACCTTTCTGACCTGTTTGTCAGTTTCTCTTCCTATCCAAACCTCAATCAGTAACCTATATTCTGTTTAGGAGAAATCTTGACAATTCATTTTAATTTCTTCATTCTGAAAACCAGGTAAATATTATAACAAACAATAGTAAAATAAAAACTCTGTGATTTTTAAAAAATGGAATGCTGTTTTTACCTTTTATTTCTCTGATATTTATGTTATATTTGGATATCTACCGTTGATTTCAGTATACAATTTACAGTGATTCAATCTCAAATTAGATAGTTGTTTAGGATTCCATTATTATTTATTCCCTTAAATAATTATACGAATAGTGCATTCATAAGGACAATGTTCTTTAACAAGTTCTCAGAATCCTGGAATTCTTGTGGGACTTAGAATGAGGGAAAAAAAGAAAGCCTGAATTCCACTAGGAAGGAAAAATACTGGCTTTCTGAGGTAGATTCTCTGAACTTCCACTCATATGCCTTTGAATAGTGGGACTATGCCTGTCTCAGACTCACAATTTTGGCAGGAAACAAAAGAGAAGGTAGACAAACTCTCAGATGGTTATTACTGCTAAGGAAAACTCTCTGATCTGATATTTAGGCTGAGAAGGCATAGCATACTGAATAGTTAATAGTATGCTAGAGTAAAAGTCAGTATTTTGGGAGTTGAAACTCAACTATAGTATTAACTAGCTTTGTGACTTTAGCCAAATGACTTTAGACAAGCCATTTCAAAACTCTGTATCTTGGTCACCGTATATGTGAAATTAGGGGGTTGGATAGACAATTTCTAAAGCCTCTTTCAATGGACATAAGAATGCCAGTAACAAGCCATTTAAGACACACAAAAGACATATTATTTGCTTTCCTTTTCATATTAATTTTCCGTCCACAAGAAACCATCTAAATTCCAGCATCTATAGCAGGCATCAGCCAAACTTTGAAAATAGAAAGTAGGAAAATAATGGTAGTCTAAAGCGATGTGGCAACTGATGTGACACTTTGAAGTGCTTTAAAAAAAATACAACTGCAGTGTCCTTTGTTTCATAATGCTTAACTCTGAAGTATTGCTATATATTGTTGGGTAAGAGGAAATTTCTCTTGCTGATGAATGTTTTTGTGATTTTCAAAAGTGATTTTCCAGAACACTTTCAACAATCACAAAGAACACACCATGCAATCCAAGACTATAACAGCATATGTGTTCTTCACTATTTAGGAAGAAACACATATAAATATAATAATAATTTTGCATTGTTTTGCTATTTCCAGGTAACAAAGACATTTGGAGATATATAAATGATCCAAAGAAATACTGAAAAGTAGCAAGATAATTAAAAGGATGGCCTTTCTTTCAATAAAATGGCTTTTTTACCTTCTTTTCCTTTGTTCTCTTTCATTTCCCAATAGCAAGAATGGCATGAGTTTTGCTCTGAGCTTCCTCACCAGTGTTAATACTAATGATCATGGTACTTGATGCAAGACTGTAATTCTCCATGTCCTCTTAAGCTAAGATTACAACTCTAAAAGTTTGTGGCAAAAATATTTTTCAAATATCTACTGCTGACAGATATTTCAGGAATAAAAATATTCACATTTTTAAGTGTGTAATACCATAAAAAATCATATATATATCACATCTTTACAATCACATATAAAGTCATAGTCTAGAGATTTTTTTTTCATCTTAAAGATGAAAAAAGTGTAAGCAATGATATATTATGACCATGGCATATTTTAACAGTTCATTTCATATGTGAAATCCAAAACTCCCATATGGGGTGTGTGTTTGTCGAGGGAGGTTGCTACTAACAAATCTCAAAAATCCCCTTTAATTTAAGCTTGTATGTAAAATAAAGTACAATTTTGTAAACATATCATCCATCCTGGCGTTGGCTTTTTCCTTCATTGCCTCCTCCATATAAATAATGAAAGGCCATGCTGATGTCTGAAAAGTGGATATTAGAGAACCTGGGCTTTACCATTCACGATAGTGGGAACTCATTGAAATTAATTAACTCTTTCAAAATGTGTTTAGGCACAAAGGCAGTTATATAATTATCTTCATTTTATTATTAGATCATTATAATGAAAACAAGACAAGCAGGCTAATAACCATGTTGAAATTTGAGGTGTTTCATCTCATAATTTCTGTTCATGAACCATGAACTTTGATAGAAGTAAGGCTTTTGTCATGAGCAAACGTGGCAGTCAAAACTCAGAAGTTTTACTTCTCAAGAGCAAGCTTCTCTTTTCTTTTTGTTTGTTTGCTTGCTTTGCATTATACAAGGTATTTAAAATACGGAACAAAAAATGAATTGCATACTTTGGTTGTGCAGAGTTATAAGCCTCTTAACTTGCTAAAGGATTCATGTTTAATACTTGATACAAAGTTAGGACTGTGATAAACAAGAACTTGAACATATTATAGAGCTTTAGCAGAATACGAAGAAATGTATTGGGAACATTTCAAACACACACATTATGGCAAGGTTAGTCTCTATTATTGAAGGAATAAAAACATATTCATACGTTCTAAAAATCTAGTAAGTTGTGGTGAAGGACTTACATAAATTCTTAACAATATTTGAATCTCTATTTCTGTTATGTTGCTCCTATAAATCCCAAGTGACTGCTGTGTCCTATCTTTAAATAATAGGAATCTTCTGAACTCTCTTTTTCTCCAGATTAGCTGTGATAAGAACCTCTCAAAAATGATTTAGAGTGAAACCAACCAGTCACTTCCCACAAAGGCTCATATCAGTAGATTGTATCATTTAATCATCAAATGCTATCAGTTCATTCAAGCCCATAACATTGAATAAAAAGACTTAAATCATACGCCAAATATTTGACATGAGCTGCCTTCTTATATTGCCCTTAGAGTTACCTTGATGTGTTCATTATACTCAAAATAACAGTTTTGCTGTTGATTGTGTCACTCTACTTTGTCACCGATTCAATAATTTTCTTCAATTATGGAGAGAAATCCCATTAAGCTAAAGGCAGTGTAATTTTGAATTAGTAAAATATATGAATTATACAATATATTAAAGAAATATTTTTCTAAGAATGAAAGAAAAAAACACATTTAATACTCAAAGGCTATATAAACAATGCTACAGACATTGTAGTAAAAACTTCTACCACTAATTTTTAATTTGTATTCCCAATAATCCTGATGATATCATCCATATTTTAGAGATGAGGAGATGAACTCAGAGAAGTTAGGAGACTTAGATAGGGTCACTCAGCTAGCATGAAGTAGACCCAGGATTTGAATCCAGGATTTTCTCATTCCAACAGCCCAGGCATTTTGATCTGTATCATGTTGCAATGCCCACACCCTCACAAATGTTCCCTTTTGTAGTGCATCTGTCAGGGGACCTGGATGTCAAGGATCTTTGATAAGAGAAGAGAAAAATATTTCACATAAAGAAATACTAAGAAATTTAAGTCCTCTAAGGTAAAGTAATATTTAGAGCTGAGAATTCTTCCCGGAAAGCAGAAGGGTTGAAGACAACACTCAGATGCGTTCCAGAAATCAAAGCTCATTTCAGGGGAATAATAGGACTGAATCTTATTGAAAACTGGCAAGAATTTGGCTTGATAGTACTATAATGACACAGGGACACATATTTTATATGATAGAACTTTAATTTTTTAACAACCTTATTGAGGTCTAACTTACACACCATAAAATTCACCCATTGCAAGTATACAAGTCCATGTTTTTAAGTAAATGTATAGAGTTGTGCATCCATCTCCACAATCCAGGTTTAGAATATTTCCATCGTCCTCCCCTAATGCCCTGGGGTCCCTTTTGCAATCAATCCTACTCCCACCCTCAGCCCTAGGCAACCTCTGCTTTCTTTCTTTATAAATTTGTCTTTTCTGACCCCTTCATAAAAATATAATCATGCAATACGTAGCCTTGTGCATCTACCTTCTTTCACTTAGCATAACATTTTTTGAGGTTCACCCCTGGAAATCTGGATTTTTTATAGTGTGGGGCTATTCTAAATAATGCTGCTATAAACATTCATGTTCATGTCTCTCTGTGGAGTTTTCATTTTTCTTGGGTAGATTCCTAATAGCGGCATTATTCGGTCATAAAGTAAGCCTATATTTAACTTTTTAAGAAACTACTAAACTGTTTTCCAAAGTAGCGGTACCATTTCACATTGAGAGCTTTACTTTTTATCTTTGGAGTTAAATATATAAAATTCATGTGTTGAAGCCTTAACCCCCAGTGTGCCTGTATTTGGAGACGGAGCCCCTTAAGGAAATAATTAAGGTTAAATGAGTAATTAAGGTTAAAGTCATAAACTTGGGACCCTGATCGGATGGGATTAGTGTCCTTATAAGAAGAGAAACCAAACCATCAATGGAATGAAAAGGCAACCTACTGAACGGGAGAAAATATTTGCAAATCATATATCTGATAAGAGGTTAATATCAAAATATATAAGGAACTCAAAAACAAGCAATGTGATTAAAAAATGGGCAGATGATCTGAATAGACACTTTTCCAAAGAAGACATACAGATGGCCAACAGGTACATGTTGGCCAACATCACTAATCATCAGGGAAATGCAAATCAAAACCACAATGAGATATCATCTCATGCCTGTTAGAATGACTATCATCAAAAAAACAAGAAATAACAAGTATTGGTGAGGATGTGGAGAAAAAGAAATTTTTGTGCACTGTTGGTGGGAATATAAATTAGTGCAGCCACTATGGAAAACAGTATAGAGGTTCCTCAAAAAATTAAAATAGAACTACCATATGATCCAGCAATTCTACTTCTGGGTACAGGTTTCCTCTGCTATCCAAAAGTTGGCTTTACGCCACTTTGCTTTTACAAAAGGCCTACATTAGTACCTATTTTCACTAACTGAAAGAAATCCAAAAAGGATTTTCACTTTTACAAAAAAAGGTGAAAAGAGAAAATAGCATCATTCAGGGTTTGCTTTGCAGTGAACAGTTATAGAGGTAGCACACACTATGATCAGTGAGAATGGCACCTCCAAGCTCCTTCCTAGGGACTACATTCAGCATCTTGGCATCAAGCCACCATAGCTTTGAACTGCATCTGTGAGCATCTGGCTTTATCTTGATTTACTTTGGTAGGTTACTTTTTGGGGTTGGGCATGCTTAAAAATTTTTCCTATATAAATTATTGGTAACTGTTTTTTTGCTTTGCACTATTTTGGCTTATGAAGGGTTTCATAGGAATGCTCTACTTTCAGATAGTGGGGGAAATCTGTATTTATCCAGAGAAAATTAAAATACTAATTTGAAAAGATGTATACATCCTTATGTTCATTGTAGCATTATTTACAATAGTCAAGACATGGAAACAACCTAAATGTACATCAATGGATGAATGGATAAAGAAAATGTGGTTTATATATACAACGGAATATTATTCAGCTATAAAAAAGAGTAAAATCTTGCCATTTGTGACAACATGGGTAGACCTTGAGGGCATTATGCTAAGTGAAATAAGTCAGACAGAGAAAGATAAAAACTGTATGATCGCACTTATATGTGGAATCTCAAACACAAAACAAAACACACACACACACAAATGAGTTCATGGTTATACAGAATGGATTGGTGGTTGCCTGAAATGGGGGTAGCAGATGGGCAAAATGAGTGAAGGGGGTGAAAAGGTACAAATTTCCTATTATAAAATAATAAGTCATGGGGACATATTGTACAGCATGATGACTATAGTTAATAATATTGTATTGCATATTGGCAAGTAAGTAGGAGAGTGGATCATGAAAGTTCTCACCACAAGAAAAAAATTTGTCACTATGTGTGATGATGGATGTTAACAGGATTTATGGTGATCATTTTGCAATATATACAAATATCAAATCACTATGCTGTACACTTAAAATTAATATAATGTTACATCAATTATACCTCAATTTAAAAAAAAGAGAAGAAGAGACGACAGAGAGCAGAGAGCTCACTTGCTCCTTCTCCATGTGCACGTGCCGAGGAAAGGCCATGTGAGCACACAGCGAGAAGGGAGCCCTATGCAATCCAAGGGGAGAGCTCTCACTAGACCCAATCTTGCTGGCACCTTGATCTTGGACTTCCCAGCCTCCCAAATGGTGAGAAAATATCTGGTGTTTAAGCCACTCAGTCTGTGGTATTTTATCATTGCAGCCTGAGCAGACTAATCCATACACCAACAATTCATTCATGGTCACTAACGGGACCGTTGGGATCTTGGCAGGTATAAGATTTGCAAAGACTCTTCACTGAAAGTCTCTGAAAAAGCCAGTGGAGGTTTAGAGTCTGGAACTTCCTCTGAAATATGAGTAACTAGACTATATCATATGCTTTCTTGTTATGTTTTTTCATACAGCTATCTTAATTCTAAAGAATAACAAGCAGTCTTGGATTAAAGAGATGATGGTACTGAGGTTGGAGAACAGAATATAGTGAGTTAAAAGACTAGGAAATAAATTGCTGATGTATCTGTAGTTGCAGTCCATCTGTAGACTTTTCTTTTTTTTTTTTTTTTAGAAATTATCTTGTTCTCACAGGCATCCAACTCACTAATTATATGCAAACAATAAGAATCAAGCTTCTGCCAAAAGAATTAGCTCTGTAGCCAATAGCAACTTACTTTGGCAGGACAAATAAATTCGCTAGCATTAAAAACACTTCATGTTTTATTCCTGAATTAAATACTTGTAACTAGTTTCTAAAAGGGACAACTAAAGATAGAAAGAGAGAAGGCCAGTGACCCTAGGCAAAGTATTTGATTCTTCTTATTGGAAAAATAAAGCTTAACCTTATTATTTTAGGAGTTGGAATTTATAAAAGGAAAAGAATACTTCTTTTTTTTAAAGTTTCACTGCTTTCATGAGATATAATGAGGCTTAGTAACGATGTTTTTGAAATAGAAAGTGTTTGGATCTAAGGAAAGTTCTCTGGAGTACATATGGATTGGACTAGATATCCAAGAGTAGAATTAAAAGGGTCAGTTGAAGTGAAGACTTTGTTTGGAAGCATTTGCTGGCAAAGTGTGAAAGTCTAAAATGTATGTGACATTGGCGCATATTCAAAAGTAAAATATTCTTTATAATTCAATATTGATTAAAGCATGGAAGAAAGTGAGGAAAAGAAAATTATTCAAATTTTGGAATGTTTCATTTGAATTCTTGCCAACAAGAGTACTATGGTTCTAAACTCTCATTCACCTATGTATTTTAAATACAAATAATATCCAGTTTTTAAAAACAGTTTTTACATATGGGGCACACTCATGCCATGAACTTTTATATACATTATCTAATTTATTTATCTAATAAATCTTCCCTAAAGGCTCCTGCTATGTCTGCATATTTTGCCCATTTCTTACAGATGGGAAAATAGTAAAGGAGAGAAACTGTCGCCATTCTCTAGTCGGAACACTAGAAAGTGTTCACTCCACTAGAAGTGGAGTGAAGGTCAAGCGGAGCCTATTACAAATGTTTGTAGTTCTTTTGCCTCCCCCTGCCATGCTTCAACTGCGCCATCTCTCAGCAAAGTATCTCTACAAATATGTTAAATCTCCAGTCATGTGAATTGGGATATGACAACGCAGCACAAGACAGAATAGAAAGACAAAACATGACTTTAGTCTCACCACTTTGTGCTGAATGTTATTACAAAGCTCTGCTGGGGGTACACCAGATCTAGACCAAATCAACATTGTAAAGTAATTGCTTTGTCTCTGATTGCTCTAAGGGAAATCTATAGACAATAAATACAGAGCACTAACAAGCACAAAAAATGAGAGTTGCTGGATAGAGACTTTGTTTTTGCCATGATGCCATAGTAACTGTTCAAGAAGTCCTCCATGGACAGTCATCTAAGTGCTGCTAAGGCTCATCTTACTCAGATAGTTCTTACATTTCTACCGGGCTCCAGGTGCAAAGCACTTCAAACATTCCCTGGAATCATTGCCCTTCCCAGTGAATTGTGCTTCCTTCTGAAGCTCAAATAGCAAACATATCAACCAAAAATTGCCTGTTAGATCTTAATCCTCAAAAACCACTCATGGTTATACTTTCCAGTTCTCTATCAAATTGAATCTTTTGAAAATTATAACATATGAAATTCTGTAATCAGCGATTCAAAGTGAATTTAATTGTGATTAAGACAAAATAGTGGGAAAATAATCTGAACGTAATAGTTATGGTCTGGAAAGAAAGTTATAGACATCTAGATCTTAATGAAGAAGAACTCTCAACTGACTAATATATATCCCTGGCTTTTTGCATGAAGTTTATTTTTGAGAGCTTAAATGACACTCTAAAGAAAGGGAACTCCTTTCCCTTATATCATACATACTAGACTTACAGAAACAAATTTCCAGGTGCTTGTGCTATGTCACATTTAATGATAACACGTGTGTGGGCTTGCATTTTTTAATTTTCAATAATTCATATGGAAAATTCACATTCATATTCAAAATAATCTTAAGTTCCAATGGCCTTAAACATTAAAACATCAACATAAATTTTAAAGATTTTTAATGAAAATGTTATGGAACTAAATACTTAGCATTTTTATGAACTACTATGTAATGCAATAATTACAGCTTCTAAGGAGGTGCTAAGTAGTGGTACAAATTTTCATCTTATGTGGATAGATGTGTGTGTGTTTACGTGTACAATTATATTTATATCCAGAAAATACTTCTTTAATAAGAGAATAGAATCACACATTATTGGAAATACAGGAAACAAAATTATTTCATATAAGATTAATTCATAGCTATGGATTAGAAGTTTACTACATTGCAAAAACTTTTCTATAGATAAAATTACAAATTATTTGCTTTCAACCATCATTTTAAAAAATCTGTTCAAAGATACAGAAAACAATATTAATATCTATTTACAGTGTCCCTTCACTGCAGAGTTCAAAAAGCCTTATTTTATATTAGCTCATTCAATCTAATAGAATTTTTATTGCTTTTTTTTTCTGGCATAGAAGTTTCTGAAAATCACTACAGTAGAGGATTTTATTTTTATGTTTTTATAAGACGTCTGAGATTATGTATAATAACAGAAAACTTTAACTCCAGTGTATAGACTAAATTGTGAAGAAGAGCCTTATCCTTAAACCTTACTTCATTATTTCCCAAAATATTTTCCCTAAAAATTAGTTCCATTTCGGAAATAGTGGTCTAAACAAAGTTAAACAGATACCTTTATGTCACAGCTTTTCAGTATCTGATTTAATAATAGGCTTTATGACTATCCAACAGTATGATATATGATATGCAGACTTTTCAAAAATTAATTCACTCTAGATTCTCTTTCTTTTTCCCCCCAGAGAATCTGAAGTGACTACTGTGTTATAGGGTCCACTCTGAGAATGTAAGTGTAAGCTTTTATGATTGGGAATTTTAGAAGTAATTATAACATTGCCATGAATCACAATATTCAGTGTAAAAGAAAAAAAGATAACGTTATAGGAAAAAAAATTAAGTAAAATGCTGTAATGTTGAAGTATTTTTAAAATACACATTTTCTAGTTCTGCCTACTTAATTTCTAAAAGCAATATCATCCCATCAGCAATGAGCACCTTCACTGGCCAGGTATTGCCCTCTATTACCATTCTCCACTAAAGGAAGCAGAGATCATTGGAGAAATGGCTCATTCCAGATCTTGGACAGGGAAAGTACAAGATAAGTCTAGAAAATCTTGTGCGAAAAAGCAAAAAAACGATCAAAGATTAATGCAGTTATATCAAAAAATCTTAAGCCAAAGCTTGGTAGCGCTCTTCCTTATCAAAGTTGTGACAGTCTGAGCATCTAATACAAATGATTTTAATTGATGGAGATACTTTCTATGAAAATTGATTAATATATAAAAACACTTAAAAGGGAGAAAATCAAAAATATTTATTATTATCATTTGAGGCAGTTATTAAACCAAGTCCATAAAAATTTATTAGACAAAAAGAATTCAACATGTATCCTGCCTTTCCACAGAAACTATATTTCAGAGTAACCAGTTTGATTTTACAGAAGAATATCAGCTAATAAGGACAGAATAAATGGTAGAATTAGAAAATCATCACTTCACAGTCTTTAGTAAAACTAGTGACTCAGGAAAGAATTCTTAAAACTACTAGATAAAAGGTTAATGGATATGATTTGTGCTGATCACAAATCATATCTGCTTCTTCTCTTTCAGGATGCCTGGCAGTAATGCCTTTCCCTGTCTCCTTGAATTAGGCATAGCCATATGACTTCTTAGAGCCAATGATGTATGAACAGCAGCAAGATATCTCACTTATGGACAGAAACTAAGACCCACTGTATACTGGTCCATTTCACTCTTTCCCTGCCTTTGTGATTGTAAAGATTGCATTGACATGGAGATGTAATTCTGAGTCATCATATAGTGGAAGGTTTCAGGCTTTGAATGAATAAATATTTTTTGTCTTTTTAAGCCACTGAGATTTTGGAATTCTTTGTTACTGCAGCTTAACCTAGTCTTTCCTGACTATTACAATGGGGAATTAAACATTTGATTGTGCTGATGTAACATCACAGATATGATTTTCTGGTAACAAGTGAAAATGTAACTGTACCATGGAGAGATCAGAATGTTATTACTCTTATCAATGATCAATCTTGGAATTACTGATGATACTACAAATAGGTAAGAAGTGTCTCTGATGGAATGCACTATGATGTATACATCATCTAGGTTGCATTCTAGCCAAAAATGCCTAATATCAATGTGTAATTAGGCCTTTAAATTTAACTTTCAGTTTACAGGCTACCCAGGGGATAGAGGAATATGCTAAATGATACCACAAGTCCAAAAGGTAAACTAATCACAGGACAATTGGCCTATTTCCTTCACCAGATTAGTGTTGTGGAGGAAAAAAAAAAAAAAGGACAACTCTACATAAAGAGACTTAACCAATGCAATATGGAGTCCTGGGGTTTAAACAAACCAGCTGCAGACAGTAGATGGAAGAGAATTAGAAAAATTTAAATATAAAATAGACATTAGATAATATTAAGGGATTGCAAGTAGTTCTGTTAGGTGTGATTTGAGTCCTTAGGAATACGTCCTTATTTTTTAAATATTAGTTCTGAAGTATTTAGAAATGAAGTCACTCTTAAATATGTCAACATATTAAAAACAAGTCTTTAAAATGTGTAATGCAAGTTTGACATTTATTGACATAAGTACCATTTTAAAGATTCTGAACATAAAAAACATGAACTTAAAAAAGTTGAAAAAGGCAAAAACAGCTGGAGACTCAGATAATTTATATTTATATTTATAATTACATATAAATTAAATTTAAAAGCTAGACTTCCAGTTTAAGGTTCTACAAATTTAATAAATTAACTTTACAGTGGATTCTCTTTCTCCACATCCTTCTCCTATTTTCTTCATTTAATCATTGTCAGACCATTGAACCAATTACTACTGAGACTAGTCAGCTCTACCGTCTAATGCTGTTTACTGCCAAATGAAAATCAATAGAATCACCCATCATTATCTGTTCTAAAGAATGTATTGATTTTGAAAACTCCCATTTCATTGGTTTTGGAATGCTTCTCATACCGTCTTTTACAAACAGTATGATGCATGATGAGGTCCTATTTTTATCAACTGACCCCATCCTTCAGTCTGATTCAGACCACCATTACTCTTGCTCTCTGGTTTCCAGTGACACAGGTCCTTTTATTTCCTAGAATAAGCTATGCTTCTACTTTCCTCAGAGAATTTAGTCATACAGGTTTTTCTCCCTCATTCTTTCTTCTCTCTCTTTAACTAGATAATTCTTACATACACTTTAGATCAAAAACTCAAAAGCTACTTTTCCAGGAAAAATTTCCCAGCTACTACAGACTAGGTCAGTACTCCCCATACCCCGACTTACATTGTAAGAGTACTCTATGCTTTCTCTCAGAGCCTCGGCATAGTTTGCATTTAGAACTGTATTTTCATGATATCTGTCTCCCATAGACTCTCAGCAACATGAGGACAATAATTGTTCCTCTTTTGTTTACTGCTATATCCTTTGCAACTAAAACAGTGTCCAGCACTTAGACTGTGTTTAAATAAAGATTTGTATAATAGCTTTTTTGAGTTCTGACATGTAAGGCAGTATGGTACAGTGAAACATCGGGCCAGTATACTTTCTTATTTTGCTCATTGTTATATCCCTGGACATATAGACATGCTGAATAAATACTTTGTGTAAGAATGAATGGATTGGAGCTTTGCCTGGGTCCTATTTCAGCTACATACCTGCTGTAATCTTGATCTTCACTTCCATGGGTAGCATTTAATAATCTATAAAATGAATTGTTTAAAGGATGACTTTTAAGGATATTTTCACCACTAAAAAGCTCTAAAACTAGGATATTTTTACCTTGCTAGTGTCATTACTACATTTGACATCATAGCCTTCTGAGAATAATCAACAGTATTGGATCAAGCAAATATTTATTGGACAAGTATATATTGCCTTTAATTTCAATCGATATTCCAACAAGGCTTTCGTGGAATTTGACAAGCTAATTTTTATATTTATAAGGAAGAACAAAGGGCAAGAACCATCAAGATATTTTTACAGAAGAATTAAGTAGGGATCATGAGCTACCCGATAGGAAGTCTTATTTTAAAGACATAAGGCTAAGTCAGTATTGTGTTTATACACAGATGGACAAATAGGCTAAGGAATATAACTGAGAGCCCAGAAACAAACCTATCCATATATGGAAACCTGATAGAAAACAGAGTTTCATTGTATATCTTTAGAGAAGGATAGAATTCTCAATAAATTAGGTTGAAAAATGGAAATTGCAGCCCTAACTAAATCATCACAATCATTATCATCATTATCAAGGTAGATTAAATATTTAAATGTTAAAAGAAAAATTATAAAGATTTATAAGGTAGTATAAGAATGTTTTCTCAGGGTAGAGAAGAATTTCCTAAGACTCTAAAAACACCAAACATAAAAGAAGAGATTGCTAAACTAGATTACACTGAAGAACTGAAGAATTGTTCATCAAAAGACACAATAAACAGAGTGGAAATAAAAGTCAAAATCTGAGAGAAGATATTTGCAACACTTGTAACTGATAATAAGCTCATGGCCAGAATATACAAATATTTCCTGCGAATCAATAAAAAGACAAACAGTCTAATAAAAAGAAAGAATTTTATAAGTCAGAAAAGGTAAGGGCTTTGAAGAAAAAGCTGGTTGAGAAGGTAAGGATGCGAGAGGGTGCTGCTTTATACAGGGTATCAAGACAGGCCGTGGAGACAAAGTGACGTTTGATGAAGACCTGAAAGAAGCATGGGAGTGAGCCACATGATATTCAAGCGGAGAGTCCTCTAAAGAAAGCTAGCCCTGAGGCAGGAGCATGCCTGCCGTGTTTGAAGAATAGTGAAAAGTCCAGTGGAGCTGGAGCAGAGTGAGTTAGCACGGAGAACAGAAGTGGGAGATGAAGTCAGAAAAGTCTTAGGTTTGGAATTTTGACCAATGAGGTACAAGAACCAATGGATAAGTGCTTCTCTCTTCCTTCCTCTGACTTTCATATGACTTTTTTGTCAGTTGCATGGGACTGATAAAACTGTTTCCACCTGAAATGGTCAACTGGATGCATTTATGTATTGGCTCTCTCTCTGTTCTTGCTTAAGTGTCTGAAATGCACTGCCAAACTTCCCTACACTTCCCTTATCTTGAAACTAACTAAATCATATTGTAATTTTTCTGGTTGTCTGTATTTCCCATTAGATTTTGAATTTTGTGATATCAACAAAATATTTATAAATGTTATCAAGCACTGCATTATCACTAATTAGAATATGGTGTGCACACATACTTATTAAACATTGAATATATGAAAGAATGAATATATTCTTCAAATGAATGATGGATAAGACATTTAATACTGTTATGCATACAGAAACTTTTTCTATTTACTGTAGCTTTTTATGAAAAAAGCATTGTGGAGTGAAATGATGATGCTCTCTGGAAATTTCAATCATTTATATTCATATCTCACCAAGTTACTTAGTTTTCCTTAAACTCAAATTTCTTCTCTGTACAATGAAAATAATAATATTTACTTCATAGGCTTATTATGAGAACAAAATAAGAACTCATATTTAGTGAACAAATAATAGTCTTATGCTTCTCATTTGAATTTTTAACACGCAAGAGATAAAACAACACTGAATAGTTGCATTTCTTCACAATTAAGAGTGCTGATAAATTAATATAATTGGCATTTTCTCCCATGCTTATATCACTTTTCCACATCATTTGCAGTCTGTCATTTTTTCTTTATAACAATTTATTAATCATTCTTTATTGTGCATCGTTAGGCAATCTAGATGAAAAATGATTCCTACTAGTTGACTGAAAGAATAAATGTCACCTAGAGAGGTTCAATAAAGCCCATATGGTTACAAAAAAGCAATAACTTTTCTTTCTTTGTTTTAAAATGCTTTTATTGTTTTCCCAAACCATCTGACATAAAAATTACATTTTTTCTATTCTGGAATAACTCTGCATTCTAAGATTTTCATCAGTCTGTTTTCATGCATTGACAACTTGGTCTCATGTTCCCAGTCATTTAGCATGTACATTCTGGCATATCCATCTGCCTCCATACCCTCCTCCCTCTGGGTTTTCACTAGGCTGGATTAGCCAAGATTATTAATCAAAGCAGATATGATGAACCATAATTACTTGATCTTCCTTAGTCTCATTCTTCCAAAACAAGAGGTTTTTAAAACATCCACTATGGGCCTCAGAAAATGTTCATATTCAATATGTTAAATGGAGAGGACATAAAAATACCCAAGAAGTGAAATCTTTTTTAAAAAACAAAGATTAATTATGCACAGAGAAAACAATTCAGTTAACCACAAAAATGTCATTCTTTCCAGATTTAAAAATAGATCACTTTTAAGAGTAATACTATTGGAAAAACTTGTGTGAGGAGAAACCAGTTGGATAGTTATGTCAGTCTGAACAGGTGAAGGAGTTAGTCCATAGTCTTGACTGTTTGAGAGAGAAGATCTGTGCAGGACTTAATTCCCATTATTTAACTGTGACTGCCAAGCCCTGATGCATTAGTGGGAACATGATGTTTTATGTTATAGCTGAAATGGGGTGGAGTACCTGCTCATGAGTCGATCTTCAGAGAAAAAGAGATTCTAGTTCTTTAACAAAACATTTCACAAGTCATTAATACAACTGATCAGTGAAAGTCACTATGTTAGGTGTTGTGGGACATGAAAAGATGGGCAAGAAGGGATAAACTTCACTTCAGAAATTGTAATCTATTAGAGGAAATACGGTACATGCAAGAACAACTGTAACTGATTACAAAGCTGCCTAAATGTTAGAGACGGACAGAGTGAATATTTTATCATATTTTTAGTTAGGAGATTTGTTTCGATGGACTCCTTAGAAAAATAACTAAATGCCATAAATATACCTAGATCCTTATCCTCTTTAAATTTCTCCAAATATATTTTTAATCTGTTTAGGTTTCTTGAAATAGTCACATAACTTATTTTGAAAGTAAAATATTTTGAATTTAATTGTAAAAGGACCCATATAAAAAGCTCATGTACTTGGATCCCAAGAACTAGGACCTCGAGAAGCTGCACCTCTGTGATCCATGTTGCCAACTGAGAGAATACAGCCATCTTGTGGCAACTCGGAAAACTTCAGGCACGAAGTCCCTAGGCACAGTGACCACATTTTCCAAACAAAACTTGGAGCCAAAAAGCTTGATTTCATAACTAACATATTGAAATCAGGAAAATTTCCCGAAAAGTGGCAGCTTGATTGTCCCCAGGGCACTCTAAAGGATATAAATGAAATGGATGGTGAACCATTTCATTAAGAGCACCTGAGTCTACTATCCAGCTCTTTGCTGAAGAAGTAAGTGGGTAAGAAAAGGTAAAAAAGAATCACAGAATCCGTCTTTCCTTTTCATTGCCCTGGAAATTAGTTTCTTAGATCAGGTAAATGTCTCTATGGCATAGAAATTGGTTGACATTCAGGAGTTGTGACTAATTTTTTCCAAATAAATTTCTTGCATTTAAGTAAAATTTATTATGATTTGAGGTAATAATGAATCACACACTAATTGTACAAATGCTTTGTTCATTCATGTATTTCACAAATCTTTTTTCATGTTTGTCATGTGTTTTTAAGTTGTCTGAAACATATTACCATCTTATCAATGTCACACATTATTCCAATGCCACACATTTCTCTTATACACTTCCTCCATCCTTTACATAGAAAACTGGCTGTTAATACAGCCCAAACAAATAACAATTAATGTAATATCTCTACAGGTTCCTAAAAATGTATCTCTGATATTTCAATCCATGAGTTCATAAAATGCATTATTACTAACAATTCAAGCACTTAACCAAAAATATATATTTAACTGCTAAATTGAATGTCCATATCTTTGCTTTGGCCTATGTATGACAAGGAGAAATTTTTTTATGTCTTAAAAACTATTGCCGAAACAGGAATTCCAGAGTTTTATTTGGTAGACCAATTACTGATGCCATGCCATATATCAAATACAAATACGTCTTAGACTGAGACATAAGAAATCAAACTGGGGCATGAATAAACGCTGACAGCCAAAATGAAGGCTACTTAGAGTGCACAATGCCTCAATATCTGTATGCTTATTTTATTTCATTAGCAATCATGGAGTATTGGTTAAAATCTGGATCAATGTTGAAATGGAGAAATAGTGATACGACTATATGAATTAATTACCACTTGTTCAGTAAACAAAATCTTCTAAACACAGTGGGGCTTCTTAAATCAGTGATTCCTTGAAGTTTCAAAGAGTCAACCACTTCCTTGAAAGTAGAGGGTTATAACTGATGAGTATTTTAGATCCAGGTTGGCCAATAGATTTATCTCACACGACAAATCCAATCAATTCGTAGTGGTGGTCTAAGGTGCTATATTGAGAATCACTCTGGGTCTCAGTGTGAATATGGAGATTATCTTTGGATGTCTACCAACGGGGCAGGACAAGAGATTTGCTTCATGAATACAGTGAGTTTTCTAAGCTTCTTAGATCCGTTTAATACTTCATAGGATGCAATGAAACTTGGAGTTAATGCAGTAACCAAATTTATTTTATGAACACTTCCCATCTGCAATTCACTCTTTTTTTTTTTCATCTCCTGTTCCCTTTCAGGTGGTTATAATGACTAGACATACCAGAGTACATAGCAACCTGTTAGCAGAAATGTCTCCATCTTTTAGCACTGGTTTTGCCTTTTTCAAAATACTTATTCTTACTCATTTGTGGACAAAAACATTGTTATAATTGGTAGCAGATTTGGTGGCTGTCTCTGAAACGCTATTGCTACTCTGCAATTCATACTGTTTTGCAGCAGCCACATATTATGAATGGGATTGACTTCAGTTCCAAGGGAAAGAATGACTGTTCTAAATTAATCAGGGCACCCTTAACCCCTTTCCCCACAGTGATTAGTTTATGTAAACCAGATCTAATCCAATCAGCACAGTTATTTCCCTGGTCATAAGGAATGATTCAAAATAAGTACGAGACCAATTCAGAAGAATGAGACAGCTGTCCATTGTGCCGGGGCTTTCTAAAAATCAGCATCATTGCTGTTCTGAGAAGGCACCAGAAGAGAGAGCCTTTCCTGCTTTGACAGAATTACGTACAGATATGATTCCAGGAACTACTGTCATTCCACTGATAACAAGCACCACAGAGAGAAGGGCAGAACTGAGAGATAACAGATAAGTAGATCTGGGGCTGTATTTGAGCCACTCCTGAAGCAGGTCTCTTCCAGACTTTTCAGTCACACGAGAAAAATAGAATTCCTTTATATTTATTAAACAAGTTAGCATTTGGGTCTTTATATTAATAGCAAACAACACCATCCTTATATGTACTTCTTTCACTTTTTAAGGAAAAGTCTCTAAAATGGATTACCCTCTTCCTTGCTTTCTTAAAAGTCAGTAATTATAAGGGTCATAATTCATTTTCTTGATGATTTGGGATCATGATTATGACTATTCATTATTGTTTTACTTTAGAATGCAGAAATATTACTATTTGAACCTCCACTAAGTGGTTGAAGGGCACTGTAATTTCAAATGTAATAAAGTCCTAAAACCTTAATTTTATAAAATTAAATACACATATTAATAAATGCACCTTAACTAAGTCAAAATAAATACTGTCTATCACAATGCCATTTCAAACAAAAATTTGCTTCATTTCTTCAAATCTAATTCTTGCTCATTTCCTAAAATTCAATTTAATATTATAAAAATATTCATATTTGTGGAATACATTTATTCTATCCTAAAATACCAATTGCTGTGAGTTCTTCAAGAGAGACATTGCATCATTCAAATGAAGACTATACTAGATGCTAAAAAAAAGCTGCAATTTTGAATATTTTCTATATCATATCAACAGCAACAGAATATACAGGTCCAAAGATTATTAAAAAGAACAAAAGAAACAACAGTATGACATTTATACTTTCCTGGAAAAGAACACATACATACATATATAATTCAGGGTTTTCCAAGGAATAATACTGAAAGTGATTAGCACTAAAACTCCGTATCGTTGCTTAGTTCATACCACATGAAATGTGTGTGTGTGTGTGTGTGTGTGTGTATGTAGGGGATTTTTTTTTTTTTTTTGGTGAGGAAGACTGGCCCTGAGCTAACATCCACTGCCAATCTTCCTCTTTTTGCTTGAGGAAGACTGTCCTTGAGCTAAAATTTGTGCCAATCTTCCTCTATTTTGTATGGGGGACACCACCACAGCATGGCTTGATGAGTGGTTTGTAGGTCTGTGTTCGGGATCCAAACCTGCGAACCCCAGACAGTTGAAGTGGAGTGTGGAAATTTAATCACTACACCACCGGGCCAGCCCAGGGGGAGGATCTTTTATTATAGTCACCCATGGGGGCAGTGGTTACTGTACTCAGGACATTTAAGTATCATGATCAAACTCCATTATAATACTTCAAAAGACTGCCCAGATTCTTCTGGTTTGTTATGTTATATTAGATTTTTTTTTAAATAAGTGGTTATTGCCTAGGGCCTTTAAATCTTTTTATTATACAGAAGCTTTGTTTCAACAGCATTTTTTGGAAGGTCATTTGACCTGCCCGCCTAGAGCTAATCTGTTATCCACTGACTACTCTTTGTCTTTGACTACTACCTTTGTCTCTGTACTTCTACAGCACTTCGAGATTGATATTACCTGAGAATGGTATGAAAAGACAAAGAATCTCGTGTTCAAAGTGAGGAATTAGATATGAAACTCCCTGAAGTAGGTTGACCGTGTCTTTAAAAGATTGTCATATTATTTACAGGTGATCACAGAGTTTCCTATTCTGATTTATATCACTATTTATACTCTGTAACAAACACAAGTTCAAATTAGTCTTTATGTATGTGTGTATATATATATATATATTAAAAAAAAGTATTCTCAGAGAACAGCAGCCTTCCTACTTATTCCTATGTTAATATGCAGTAATAATTCTTTTATGTTGTAGCAAAATATCTACTTTGACAATTAACTTCTCTTTAAAAAGGGAGTCAAATTTTGATGCTTATATTGTATAATTCACTTTTGAGTAATAAAAACAAAAACAAGAAACTGATAGTATAAGGCATGCTTTTAGAAGCTATAATATTTGTACAGTATAATAAAAAGCAATAAACCAAATCTCTCTAGGCAAGAGAAAATATAGTCAGCATAATCTCCAATTTCAGTAAATGAAGGTATTGAGTTTAATTATACATTTAGGAAGAAAACACACACCTATAATATTTCCTTTTCAAAGCATGAGAGGTTGGGTTAATACTCCATCATCTCCCTTGAGTAACTCCAACCAACATTCTCTGTTACAAAGTACAATCTCTGCACTGAAAACACATATTTGGGATATTTTCTGGTTTAGCTCATATCATGAAAACGTAGAGCGTAACTCTCTATGGAGACATTTTGCATCTAGCAACCATAATTTCATATAGCAGGAAAAAATTTCCAAAGTGTTTTTAAAAATAAAAACAAAGGCTTTAAATCCACAGCCTCAGAATAACCTCAAATGTACACATACACAGGGTTAAAGAATATCTTTGCTTTGCTTACTTTGCTAAATAGAATACAATATTCTCATATTTTATCCAAACAATATATTAACATTAGAGATACTTGGAAGGCACTCAGATTTGCTCGTTCGGGTTAGAAATCATAGACAGGTTTTCAAAGTATTTAAAGAACTGCACCAGAAATTCTATTAGCTCATGAATACTCCATGGCTTTGAAATTTAGGAAACTGAATAAAAGATATTTGGGCTCTTCCCTTTTTCCCTACTTTGTATACGGCTACTGGGCTATATTTTTTAAGCTATGGCTGAAAATGATGTCTCAAGAGAAATAAAATCATTCTGTATTTTAGTCTGCCTCTCTATTCTGTAGTTACAAAACGAGTAGGTTGTTTTAAGTTTTCAGTTACCATGCTCTAAGAACTTTAATATTACAACTGGTACAAACATATTTTAATTGTGACATTTAAAAATAATTGCAGATTCATATTTTACAAGTTGTGTTAAAAATAATATTTTAGCAAAATATGACTCTACTAATCAAAGTGATCCTGGCTAATCATCTTTAAAGAAAGATTGACAGCCAAATGCAATTAATATTAAGTGAAATATTAATTAAAAATTAGAATTATTTAAATGTTTTTCATCATTGAAGACACTACCATTAGCCTTTATTCACACCACTGCAAAACTGGGTTAAAATTTATAATTATAAGTAAGGGCAAATAAAACTACATTGCTAGATATAAACTACATGCGAATTACTAGCCTTGATTTCTAGGCTTTACACAAATACTGCCTTATTCTGCAATTTATCTCACAGTGACACTTTCTCCACACATATAATGGGAATAAATACCATATTATTCCTACTACTTTGTCTTTGGGA
Source organism: Ceratotherium simum simum (assembly GCF_057802395.1). Taxonomy (NCBI): domain Eukaryota; kingdom Metazoa; phylum Chordata; class Mammalia; order Perissodactyla; family Rhinocerotidae; genus Ceratotherium; species Ceratotherium simum. The sequence continues at coordinate 46,001,913 of NC_141914.1, forward strand.
TATTGTATATCCAAATAATTTTAACAAAAGATCCTTATTTTGACATTACATAAGAAAAGAAAGAAATATGTATCCATTTAAGAACACATTTTTTAAAAACCCTATACCAATTAAAAATACATTAATATTGCATATCCTATACTAATTAAAAATAGAGAAACATTTTTTCTTAAACAAGGTGGGAAAAATAATGAAAGAACTAATAAACTGATATTTCCTGAGGAACCTCACAAGCAGAATTAGTTCATTTGCTGGTTTCCATGGTACTACATGTATAAGGTATTTTTTTTTAATTGGATGCACCATTCATACTCAGAGATTTTAAAATATTGTATAGAGCATTTGGGGCCCCAGAGGAAAAGTTCTATTAATCCAATAATATGATAGATAGTATCTTTCCTCTGCCACTCCAAATGCTCTATTATTCACATTTGATTTTAAAGTCCTTTTCCTCTAAACATGACTGTAGTGTTTTGTTTAAAATACAAGTTATCAGTCATCATTTATTGAATGTGTATTATGGCAAAATTTTAGCAAGAAAATGCTAATAAAATATATTGAGTCTAAAAACAAAATAAGTACAGAACATTACACCTATTAAAAGTAGACCAAAGAAATGAGTAATAATAACAAAGAACTAAGGATCAGTATAAATGAAGAGAAAAACAATTAAAAAATATTCCAAATAATTAGTTCAATAGTCATAGGGAATGAGCAGTTGCTTGGGTGGATATACTTTTTTTTCTATTTTTTTATTGTGATAAAATACACACAATATAAAGTTTACCATCTTAAGAATTTTTAAGCGTATACCTCAGTGGTATTAAATACATTCATAATGTGTAACCATCACCACTATCCATCTTCATAACTCTTTTTACCTTGTAAAACTGAAACTCTATACCCATTAAACAATAACTCTCCATTCCCCCCTCTCCCTAGCCGCTGGTAACCACCATTCTATTTTCTGTCTCCAAGATTTGGATTGCTCTAAGTACCTCATATATGTGGAATCATACAGTAATTTTTCTTTTTGTGATTGGTTTATTTCACTTAGTGCAATGTCCTCAAGTTTCATCCACGTTGTAGCATATGTCATAATTTCCTTCCTTTTTAAGATTGAACAATATTCCTTTCTATTTCTATACTATATTTTGCTTATCCATTCATCCATCTATGGACACTTGGGTTGTTTCTACATTTTAGCTATTGTGAATAATGCTGCTACCAACATGGGTGTACAAATATCTCTTCGAGACTCCACTTTTCATTCTGTGGGGTATATATCCAGAAATGAAATTCGTATATTATGTGGTAATTCTATTTTTAATTTTTTGAGGGACCACTATACTGTTTTCCACAGCAGCTGTACCATTTTATATTCTCACCATCAAGGCACAAATGTTCTAATTTCTCCACATCTTCGCCAACACTTATTTTCTGTTTTGTTTTATTTTGTTTTTTCACAGTAGCCATCCTAATGGGTGTGAAGTGGTGGGTGAATATGCTTTTGAATATTTTCTTCTTATAGTATTCTTTTCCTATGGATTCCATGAACCACTCTACCCTGAGTCTTTGGTCCTCTCCCTTTTCACTCTTCTTCCCGTGCATGAATATTGCCAGGGTAGCATCATCTGCATCACTGGTGATAATAAAAATGTTCTATAATCTGTGCTATCCAATGCAGTAGCCACTAGCAATATGTGATCACTAAGCATGTGAATTGTGACTAATCAGACTGAGGAAATGAAATTCTAATTTTATTTATTTTATAATTTAATTTAAATCCGCAAGTGACTAGTGGTTACTATATCAGATAATGCATTTCTAACTACTTCTTTCTAAGCTCCAACCTCATGTATCTAACTGCCTCCTTGACATATCTGCCAAATGCCCTATGGCATCCAAAACTTCCCATGTCCAATGTCAAATTCATTACTTTCTCCAACCCAGCCCCTAATTTAGTTACTTCCATAATATCTACTTTGCCCAAGATAGAACTCTGGAAATTATCCTTTATTCTTCACTCTGCTTCATGTTCCATATCGAGTAAATTATATATCCTGTCATTCAATCCTAAAAATGCCTCTCAAATCTGTCTTCTGTTTTCTAAAATACATATCATCATTTCTCACATACTACCACCAACAACCTTTAAAGAACTCTCAGGGGAAACTCATTGACATTTCTTAAATTCCTTTAATGTCAGCCCTCTGGTGAATTCTTCAAGTCTCCTAGTCAGAAGCAAAATCTCCATCTTCTTCCCTCCCATAGCTTATCCGTATTACTATCACTGACTCTTCTAGTATGTTATATTGAAATGATTTGTTACCTGTTTACTCCCTTGGACCCACTCCTGTGTATTAATTGTTTCTGTATTTCAACTGTTTTGCTCTTCCGTGGCTTACAGTAGGCTACTAGAATGCTTAGATAACTAATAACAATTTATGAGCTAAATGTTGAAGATTTAGAAACATACCTAGAAAATTCCTAGGTGTAGGGGGAGAAATAAGCATATTTCAAAACATAAATCCATGGTGATTTCTATTCACTTATTAAAGGATTAAGCAGCTAAGACCTATATTGGTATTTCATTCATGTTTCATCTTTGGAGGAATTAGTTTGGCTACTATGATAATTTTTTAAAATGCTATTTTTTAAGGTAATTATAGAGGATCAGAAAACATCTTCAACCTCGATGCAGCATGTGTCGCCTTTCAGTAACTTTATACTGTACACCTGACTGTCATTGCAGCCATGATGAATTACACCTTTCGGCATCAAAATTGAACCTCGTTCATTATTATCTTAGGTTTCATGTTTTATATCAAAAAGATAAATGCCAAGATAAATTCAAACTTTGTAAAAAAAATTTAAAAAAGAACTACAGGACAACATTGGAAAACTACTTTCAAGGACTAGGACTCACAGGTCACATCCCATGTATTAGTGTGGTTCATTCATTTTTAACTTTTTTGATTCAGAAAAGTACCAATTATAAATTATTAACTTTCTAATACTTTTCAATACTTAGAAATTATAATTTGACATAAATTATATGTGTGGTCTATAGCAAAGGTCTAGAATGTAAAGTAACTCACTTGGAAAGGATAATAGATTGCATTACATGAACATTTATATTAGATGTATATATTTATTGCATGTATTTAATTAGATAACATAAAATATGTGATTGTGTTATGGTGTTGTGTATCCAATTCAAACTTTTATTGGGAGAAATAAGGAATAGTACCTTCAATATTTCAATTACTTTTGATTTCTTGAAAATGTTTTAATAAGGATGTAATATCAATAATAATTGTGCCTTATCATTTTACTAAGTGTTTCTCATATTTCATATCATTTTTTCATAATCGACAGTGACAGAATTCTTACCTAGCTAGGTCTTTTTATTCAAAGTCCAGTACTATTTCTATAACATCACCCTACGATGTGGAATAGGAGTGTACTAAACATAGGATATACTGTGATAATACCACTGTTATCCTTACTGAAACAAAATATTCTCAAGACCTCAACCGTTCACAAGTTAAATTTTATACTCCATTTGTACACACTAACTTATTGGTGTATTTTCAGCATTTAATTAATTAGTTTAGTTGTATGTTTTCACATCTAAGTTACTCCTTTTTTTTTCTTTAAAGTTAAAACTAAATTCAGAAAATGCAGGAAAGGGCCTACTTTGAAGACATTAGCACTAGTATTTTTTAAAGTGTCAATAATTATACACAATTACATTCATATTACATTTCAAGAGAAAATGTATACATCACCTTCTCAACCTCACAGAATCCTAGTGAGAAAAGCCATTAGGAGTGCACTCCTTTTTGTTGTATAAAATAAAGTTCTACAAAATAACAAGTTGGTAGCCAAGAGAGAACTAAAATCAATGCTCCATATTTCCTAGTCACGTATTCTAGTCAACCCCTCTGTATTTATATTTTTATTTTGTTGTTGGTCAAAGAAAATTTGACTTTAAAATGAACTACTTATTAAACACTTCTTTTTTATCATTCTGCAAGTTCTTCTATTAGTGAAATAAGATTGAACTTCTGAAGCACAATTTCTTCCCTTGGTCTACGTCTACAACATGAGTGGTTACCATAGGTAAACATGATGACTGGGGAAACAGTATTAACGTTAGATAAATATATGCGGTCATAAAAACACATCATAGAACACTTGCTTCTGCACTTAAGCAGATTTTGTTTATTCATAGATATAAAATTCTGTCCAACATCCATTTAAGGGGTTAAACATTTGCTTATACATGAAATATATTTGAAAATTCATGTAGAACAGGTAGTAATATCTGTGCACAAATTTGTGTCTTCTCTCAAATGGTCTCTTATTTTCTGTGTGTTTCACAGTAAGTACTGACTCATATGTATGTTTAGGCTATGTTCTGTGCTTCCCTATTCCCTTGCTGACCCATCCCTGCTTCTCAACATGCTCTCAGGCGTTGCAGTGTGGCCAAGACCTCATGCAGTGAGAATCACTAGTGTGTTTATACCTCTAAAATCAGAAGCTTAGAATTTACTCTGGCTGGGATTTCATGTGACAGACACTATCATCTCATTATGTATCCGATATCAGCATGGTTTCAAATTACCCCTTTCACAAAATCCATGAGTTTCCTGGTCGAAAGGAAAGCAGGAAAAAATGGAAAAAATATTACTACTTTTCCATTGCCCTAAAATTGTCTAATGCTTCACTTAAAAATAAGCAAACAAATCTAGACTCTAAGTATCCAGAATACTTGAATGAATATATATATACACACTCATCTAAATATATATAGATATATACATACTCATTCAAACAGATGTGTAGATATATATATAGATACAGATATATATTTCTATCTGTCTATCATCTCTCCAAGTATTAGGAATACAGTAAAGATTTTAAATATTAAGGAGTTACTATTTGGAGGCCACTTCTATCTTGCTATATGCAAATAATAACAGGTAATCAAAGGATAGGTATATTAAAAACTAAGTCAAGGAACTGAAATAGATTGGAAAGGGAACCATTGTAAATGCAGTTAAGATTCAGATATTTTGAGTTTAAGAGAGTTTCAACTAAAATGTGGTCCAATCTCCTCTTATTTCAATAGTTCAGAAAAAAATAAATTCACACCTCTCTTAAATGTCAGGGTACATCTAGAATTCCAGTCTCTGTTCTGAGCTCATTCTTTGCCACTCATTGAGTTCAGTTCATTATATCACATTTCTTCTTTTTACAGCCTTGTAAAATTTCACTGAGATTTACGAATGATTTAATATTTCAACTAAGCATATATAAATATGGATTATTTTAAATGTACTGAAATGCCAATGTTCTCTACAAACTATCCCCAAAAGGCAAGTTATGACAGGTTAAACAAATAGTTGGTAAATGTAAACATTCATATGATGTCAGAACATTAAATTTATTTGCTCCATACTACAGAATTTAATTTTCTCCATACTATAAACTCACAGCTAAGAATATACAGTAAAAACATAGGTATGACCATCATAGAGTAAAAACACTTACTATAAATGCAGTCTAATTTTTCTTTAAAAAAAGGAGTCCTGTTTTTTTACTACATCTAAAAAGTACCACCACCAAACAAGTACCTTAAATATTGAAACAAAACTTTGAAGATACAGAAATTCAAAGAGCCATTTTGTATTGTCCTTGATCTAAAGTGAAGGAGTATACTTGAGAATATACCACAAATCTATTTTCAGATTAAGGAAAAAAACACATTGTTTTATTAAGGATTAATTTTGAATACAAATCATCAGCTATCAGTCTGTATGATTTTGATTGAGTTGCTTATCATCTTTAGTCCTTTGTAAAATAATAGGAGGTACTTAAAATCCTTTGTAGTATATTCCACAAATGAAAATATATAGATTTATCTTGATAGCTTATTTTCCTTTCCTCCATCTACCAACAAAAAAGAACAAAACTTTCCCAACCTGCTCATGAATGCATTCCTCTCCTACCTTGGTAATTGTTTCATGAAGGTTGAAAAAAGGATCCATTTCTTCAATTTTTGTTGCATGTTTAAGAAAAAGGGCCTCGGAGAGAAAACTTGGACCCTGTGGAAAATCAGAAAAGAAACATTTAAAACTCTTCATTGATTTTATTTTTCAAGTGCTTATTGGATTTTCTTTAAAAATTCAAAAGGACTCTAATTTGCTTTAAGGTTTCTGTTGACTGTTAGACTTCATTCTACTGATTTAATTAACCAATTACAGAACATTTATAAATTAAAATGAATAGAATTCTAGAACTCTTGACATTATTTATATTTCAAAAGAATGTTTTCTTATTCAGAAGAGATAATTCTTTGCAGTCTTCCCCTTTTTGTCAAATGCAGACTTAAATGTAGAGTAAGAGACTTTGACTGGAAAACTCATCTCTGAAACTCCTTCTCTACTTTATATATTAAATGTTATGTTTTAAGGCTGGCAGAATGAAATGTTGTTTATAAACATGATTGCCAACTAGAAAATCCTAGGCAAAAGTGTACATGATATTTTAAATATTGCAAAACTCATTTGAAAACAATAGTAAGCCCTATTTATGGCTTTACATGCTGCAATAAAGCTATAACGTTGATTGGAACATTAGTGTTAAGCTGGTTAAAATGAATCAGAGATACTGTAATTAGTCATTTTGTACTTGTAGGTGTAGACAAATTTCAGGATGCAAGAAGGCACAGGTATTGATAATGTTACTATCTGCTATAGTTTGAACATTTATGTCCCCCCCAAATTCTTATGTTGAAATTCTAATCTCCAAAGTAAGGATATTAGGAGGTGGGGCCTTTGGGAGGTAATTAGGTCATGAGGGCTCCATCCTTATAATTGGGATTAGTGCCCTTGTGAAAGAGGTCCCACAGAGCTCCCTAACCCCTTCCTTTATGTGAGGATACAAGAAGAAGCCTGCAACCTGACAGAGGGCCCTCACCAGACCATGCCAGCACCCTGATCTTGGACTTCCAGCTGTGAGAAATAAATTTCTGTTGTTTCTAAGACAGTCTGTGATATTTTGTTATAGCAGCCCAAATGGATGAAGACACTCTCTAAAACAATGCTTTTGTGGTTATCAACATTATTAGTATCCCACAAAATGATTATTATTTACCATATAAATATAGTTTTTACTTGAAAGCCTGAAATAACTAGGATTATTTGTCTAGAAAATAGAAGACTTGGAACAGGATATATGTAAATATATAGATGATAGATAGATAGATAGATAGATAGATAGATAGATAGATAGATAGATAGACAGATAGACAGACAGACAGATAGATAATCTTTCTGAAGGCTATTATGGGGAAGAAAGATTCAACCCAGTCTATATCAACAATGACCACGACAGGGTAACAAATTTAAGCTAAATGCTATTGGAACTATTTACTAGAGCTATTAGAGCAATCCAACAGCAGAACAGACTACCATGGCATATATCAATGGTAGGAAAGAAAGTTAGGATGATGTAGCTGATAGATTCTGAAGTCATACAGATGAGAACTGAAACCATCATAATTGCAACTCCCTATATGTTAAACAATTCTGTGATCAGGCATACTCCTCACACCCAATTTTGAGCAATACTGTGATCAAACAAAAGTAATGTAGCTGTTTGCTCCAGCACATACCCACTTTTGGATAATAAGACCATGAATCAACCAAACATCTTACCCATCAAGACTAACAGATAAGTTATCAAAACTTTTTGCCTGCCAAACTAAAATTAATTTGTCAGAAACTCTGACCAGTCTCAATCAGTATGCCACTTTTTAAGACTTACCATAAAACCACACAACTCAGGCTTAAAATAGCACAAATATCCTTCCCTAATTTCTCCTTTTGAGAGTCTACTAAGACTCAGTGTTATGGGTTGAATAATTCATATGTTGAAGTCCTAACCTCCAATACCTCAGAATGTGATCTTATTTGGAAGTAGATCATTGCAGATATAACTACTGAGTTAGAATGAATTCATCCTGGAGTACAGTGGGTCCCTAATATAATATGATTAATGTCCCTATAAAAAAGAGGAAATTTGGAGACAGACGCGCACACAGGGAGAAAACCATGTGAACATGAAGGCAGAGATACGAGTGACATGTCTACAAGCCAAGGAACTCCAAAGATTGCCAGAAAACCATCAGAAGCTAGGCAAGAGGCTTGAGACAGATTCTCTTTCACAGACCTCAGAAGGAACCAACCCTGATAACACCTTGAACTGTTAAGCAATAAATTTCTGCCGTTTAAGTCACTCAATCTGTGGGGCTTTGTTACAGCAGCCCTGGAAACTAATACACTCAGTCAAGGTGCTTTCTTCCTTACTGCAAAAGGACTAATAAACTTAACTTTCTTTGTCAACAGGCCTTTTTTGGAGGTATTTTGAGCAGTCAACATAGAAATAGGCTAAAATTTTGGTTTTGTCACTTAATAATTATGTCATCTTAAGCATCTTAATCTCCAAAGGATTAGTTACTGCATCTAAGAAACTTGGATAATAACATATACTTCACAGAGATGCTGTGAACCGTCCAATGCCTGTCACATAGGAGACACTATGTTAATGGTACTGATGATGTTGCTTAAAACAATAAATATCATAATGATGATAGTGAGGGTGGCGATTACAGTAGGATGCTGAACTAAAGGAAATCCAAAGACCCTACTTATAATCCTATGAGAAACAACGTGCAGTTTGCATTTAGGTACATTTATTTTTCCAAATAGAGATATCTTTGAATTGACTTTAGTGAAAGCACGACATGGATAATTTGTGGAATTCATTTTCATTTAATAATTAAGCTTGAAGTCCTTAAAAAGTTTGCCTCACGAGTAGTTTTAAATAAACTTCTTGAAATAATTTTATCTTATTAGTTTACTTAGCAAAACAAAACTTCATAAATAGTGCAAAGGTAAGATATCAGCCAGCCCCAAATTGAATGATCCCATAAGAATATAAATTGAAATTATAATTAATGAAGTTTTTATCAAACTTGCAATTATTCAGTAGCAGAACATATTAAATTATCCATTTGTGTCTTATTCTCCAATGTAATCCCCTTCTTTCCCTTTACTCCTTCATCTACTTTTTGCCATACCTTTCTTTGTTGCTAGTGCCTCTTTTATTTAACCATTTATCACTTACTGTATGCCAGGGTGCTGCACTAAATGCAGGACATGGTCTTTAATCTCATGGAGTTTAATCTAATGGGATTTGGATACACAATAGATCAAACATCACTGTCTTTGAAAATATTAAGATATCACCATTCTTTTTCACATACACGTGAATACAATAATCATCATTCATAAATAGGTATTTACATATCCTGACATAAAAAGTAATGAAAAGATTAAAAAGAAAGATACATGCTTCATGAAAGTTTCCTACTGCTGTTACACTGACTATGGGTGACGACTGTTTAATAACGGCTCCCATCTGTAGATGAAAAAGAGAAATAAAGCACCATTAACCATTTAGAAAGGGTTTTTGTTTAGAACAGTTCATTGATAGATTGAAACGAAGGAGTAAATGAAGATATGGAAAACTTAATACTGTATGTCCGCCAATCAGAGATCATGGTGAGAATATTACAGAAGAAGGGATATTGATAAGAAAAGTTCATCCAGTATCTAGTGTAAAATTCAGCTTGTCTCCCCAGTCCATAACTTACTTGTCCTTTACATTAACATTTAATAGTATTTAGCACACCTTCCTTCTTTCAACTCTTTTGCCTAAAGTCCATGATTTGACTCTCTTGGTTCTCCATTTGCATATTATTCTCTACCTATAACTGGATTTTCTTTCCCTTTTGAAACTTTGAACCTTTTTGAACTATTGTTTCTAGGTGGTCTATGCTCAGTCTTCTTTTCACAGGCTCCCTAGGTGGTTTTGTCTACTTTTTTGGCTTCAACTACCAACTTCAGATTGATAGTTCCCAAATCTTTATCTCTAGGCTTGATGCCTGTTTTTAGTTCATCATTTTTGTTTGTCTACGAGATCCTTCAGACATATCAACCTATGTTCTAAATCATGATCACATGTTCCCCCATTGTTGCCTTCATTTCTTATCTTGAACGATACCATAATATCTATATTTTCCCAAAATGTAAAATTTCACGCCATTCTTGACTCCAATTTATCTCACCCTTTTGTACCACAGAACTGCACTACCCAATTTCCTTCTAATCTATATATTTAAACAATTCTCTACAAGTTCTTATCCATATCCATAGTCTATATCCATATCCATATCCGTTGGACCATATCCATAGTTCAATTACTTATTACGCTCACCCAAACTATGGTCCCTATTGTCCATAGACCAAAGTCCATATATGTGGGGGATAAATTTTAAAAAGATATGATGGGAAACAGGAAGTTTAGACAGAAGGCTATTTCAGTAACCCAGTGAGAGATTAAACCAGGACAGTGGTAGTAGAAATAAAGAGGAAGAGATGAGTTTGATAAATGTTTAAGAGATAAAATTAGTAGTACTTGGTAATCAATTGGATGTGGAAGTGTTAAAAAGGAGTCAAGATTGCAAGTATTTCTAGATTTGATAAAATGAGTGGATACAAATTTTATTAAATTAGAAAATATACAAAGACATGAAGGTTCAGGACAGAAATCAAATTTTAAACATTTGAGGTGAGGTGTTTGTGGGACATCCATGTGAAGTTATCCCAGAGCGACTTTTTGTTCAAGACCAATTTGGTTCAAGACCAAATTCTGGACTGGAGATATAACAATAATTTGAGAAACATGTACATGGTAGTTAAAATGTAAAGTGGACCACATGTAGTCTTAGAAGTGTATGGAATGTAGCACAGATCTCTGAGTGACAATGACATCTCTGAAAGGCACCAGTATTTAAGGGGCGGGAGAATACAAACAAAACCCATGAAGACATTATATATGGAATCGTCAGAGAAATGTAGAGAGAGCCATGTAAGTGTGATTTCATGGGAGTCAAAAAGGTAAAAAATGTCTGGGAATGAATAATCAATGATTCAAAGGAAGTAAAGAAATACAATGAGATGAAAATTATCTATCAGAAGTAGCATTTCCGAGATTCCTGGTGTGTTTCATCAGAAGGGTTTCTGTGGCTTCGTCAGCACAGGAGACAGACCGCAATCAGTTGAGGAGAAAATTTGAGGAGAAGAAGTGAAACTAACTATGAACTACATTATTCTGGAAATTAAGATTAGGTTGAAAAGTTAGAAAAATTGACCATTAGCTAAACAGAGTTGAAGAATCAAGGAAAAATTTATTTGTTGTGTTTTGGACAGGCTTGCTGCAGATATATTTTTAACGCGAGAGAAAGCATCTGGAAGATAAAAAGAGATTTAAAAAATACAGGAAAATCTGGGAGAAATAAATGGATCATACTCTTAAAGGGAAGGAATTCAAAGCTCTGTAAAGTTGCCCAGAAAGCAGGATTTTATGTAGATGAGCCATTGGAGAGAAAGCTGTTGAAATGAGGGTAGGATATAAATACGACGGAAGACAGTGTCAGCCCATATACAGGTGTGAAGAAAAGAAAAACTCAAAAGTTGTGTTTAATTCGGTTCTAAACTTGAACTCACTACCATACCAAAATATACCCTTTGCATTTTTTTCAGAAATAGTCATTTAAAATATTTAGTTCACGTAACCTTAGTGGATGCTGAGCTAGACAAAAACATTTTGCACATGCCTTCTCTATATAGTTGGCCCTCAATGAGCAAGACCTGGAATGAACAGAATCCTAATAGTGCTTTCCATATACCAGCACCGGGCTAAGCGCTCTACATATGTCACCTAATTAATCCACACATATACCTTTAAGGTAAGAACCATTATTACCCTCTCTTTACAAATGGGGGAATTGAGAACCAGTAAGTTTCAGACACTAATTCAAGATCATACCATAAGTAAGTGATAGAGTCTGGACTCAAACCCAGGTTTGTCTTACTCCACGGCCCACACTTTCATTCTGATGCCATGCCTCTTCCTTATTGCCAAAGTTCCTCGTAGCCCAAGATTCTGTGTTTTTTATTTATTTATATTATTTTATTTATTTTTATTGAGGTAAAATTGCTTTATAACATTATATAAATTTCAGTTGTATGTCATTATATTTCAACTTCTATATAAAGTACATCATGTTGACTACCAAAAGTCTAGCTGCCATCCATCATGTAGCAAATGTGCCCCTTTAAGTGAGAAAAGACGATTTCTCCCACCTCTTGTTCAAATTCCCTTCAAGGCTTAGTCTACTCTACATAAGCAGAGTTTATGTACATTTTAAAGATATAACCAAAGACTCCCTGCTTAGAATAAAAAAAATTGAATCTAAGAAGTCCCATGTGCACTTCCCTCATTGCAATATTCTTTCTGCAATCAGAGCATATACACATCGATACTTAAATTTAATTTATGAAATTAAAACACTTACAGGCTTTGAATGGCACTGACATTCATGATATGCTGGGCTGAGGGAAAAGGCAATTACAGCCATAATTTTTGAAACATAACAGTCTCATCTCTATTCAAAGTAAAATAGACCTGAGATAATGTGGAACTTAAATAGAAGTGTAACAATCCAAGGGTCAAATGTGCAAAAATATTAGGACATTATTTTCTGAATTCATTCATTTTTTTCATTTCAATTATTTTTTCAAATTCTAGGAAAGTCCATGGCATTGGCTTTATTGAAAATATTCAAGGCATCTTTATAGCTCTATTCATATTGATGTAGCATCCTAATTTTAGATCTGGGTGAGACATTAGAATTCTTAATTCAACCCAAAAATACAAAGTGAAACTTGGAAAATTCAAATGATTAAATTATTTTTACAAATTAGCAAAATAGGTATTGGAAAGCCAATACTAAAAGTTGGCTCTGTGTGTGTGTGTATGTGTGTGTGTGTGTTTCTTAAACACTTTGTATTTTCTTGTGGAGTACTTTTGAGATGGCGATAATAATTGTATTACACCTTAAAAATGTGAATTATTCCAAGGAATTCATAATGTATTTTTAGTCTTGGAGTTCTTACATGACAACAGAATACTTCCATAGCAACTAGTCTTCATATTTTAGACTTTCTTTAAGCTAATCTCCTTTACATATCTTGCTTTCTTTCATCTCTTAATCATTGAATGTGTGCCTGTCTTAATAATACACACCATGCGTCATTAGTTAAATAGTCCGTTTATGTTTTGTTTTGTTTTTTTACATCACACTTGCTAGACAGATCAGGAGGCAGGGAAAGCTAAGGTATAGCAACAAAGAAACAAATAAAAGAGGCTCTTAGCAGAGTATTTCACAAATTAAGGTATTTTATAATAAATGCCTTTAGTTAATATTTTGATGGTAAATAATTAAGATTAAGTGAATAGATGTTGCCATACTAATCAGCTTTCTTCATAAACATTAATTATTCCATAGAGTAAAACAAATGAGTAGTGCTTGTTAATGCTGAAGGAAGTAAATTATATTAAAAATTTAAAAGTTACTACCTTAGAGACAGGCACCTCCACGCCCTAAGGATTCCTGGTATAGGAGGGAACGTTTATCGATCCTGACTGACTCTATTCATGAAAGACCCACCCTAAACTGTTCGGGGAAAAAATTGAGAACAAGAGAGTGCTCCAGAGGGATAAGTTTGGGAGGGTCAGGGTGGAGGGGTCCAGATGGGGACGCGTGTGTGTAACCTGATAATTGCTTCGCGCCATAGCAATTCGCGCCATAAAATGTAACTGTTTAAATGTTTTAAATTAGCCAATCATGTAAGACCGCGCCAACCTTTTCCCGCTTTATGCTTCCGAATCCTATAAAAGAGCTTGCCCTTTAAGGTTCGGGGTCGACTCCTCTGTCTCCTGCGAGAGACACGTGTCGGCCCGGAGCTCCGCTTAATAAAACCTCTTGCATTTGCATCAAGCTCGGTCTTCTGTGTCTGTGGGTCCACGCCTTCCCGAGGCTGGAGTTGGGATTCCCTTTTTGGGATCCTACAATGCTTCCATAATGAATAGAAAAATAACATGTGACAATGCCTGGCAGAAAGAGCAGGCTCATGCAGAAGAACTCTGCAAAGGTTGGTTGTATTAACAAGTTGACTTAAGAAATGACTGGAACCAAAATCCCATTTATCAGCCCCACAACTTCTAAGATCTCATAATATTAACTCTATAAAGAGTTGTTATTAACTCTACAAATGAGTTATAAGAGATAATTCATCTCTTTTTACATCCTATCCCTTAAACTTCCTTGAGAACTCTTTGTTTTTGTTTTTGTTTTGTTTCCAACAAAAGATGAGAGAGGAGCAATCAACTTGCTGAGACTGCTCACATTGTACGAGGGACCAATGCAGCATGGTTTCACATTAGGAAGGAAACAAACAATATTAATATTCATTGTTATTCTTTTCTATTCACTCCTAACCAGAATTCTCTGGAGCTGTGATACCTTGCAGTATACGCTTCCAAAAAATAAAAACAAAAAATGCATCAGCTTACAAAACAGAAAGATGTCTGAGAAATTAGCAGCCTTTTTCTGAAACCAATCACCTGCAGGCTTTTTGCTGTTTGTATTTATCAACAGTGGACCTACACCCCTATGTTTGTTCCCTGAGACTTTAGGGAAGATTCCTTCCTAGCCTCTTCCAGCTTCTGGTGGCTGCAGGTATTCCTTGGTCGTCGCTGCATAACTCACATGTCTCCCTCTCTTTTTACATGGCCCTGTCCCTACATGCCTTCTCCTCTTCTGTAATAGAGACACTTGTCATTGGATTTAGAGCCCACCCAGGTAATCCAGGATGATCTTATCTCAACATCCTTAATTTAATTATATCTGCATAGAGCCTTTTTCCATATAAGATCACATTTGCAGATTCCAAGGGACATATTGTTTTGGGAACCACCATTCACGACACTACAATCCCCATGTCTTCAATGGGAAGGTTATTTCTAACAGCAGATCTCAAGATTTCAATTCTAATTCAGACTTTGTTCTTCTCCTCTTTTCAAGAATAACCATAAAATTGAAGGATTTTACGTTTGTAAAAGAACCTTTAGGTGAGGCACAAATAAAAGCTCTTCTAATTAAGTAGTTGTGGGTTAGCTACAAATTAAAGGAGTCTTCCAGTTTGGGAAGGTGTTTGCATGAGTATACAACTGTCAAAACCTATCTAACTTAACACTTAAGATTTGTGCATTTTAGTGTGCATAAATTATATTTTAGAGGAAAATAATCTTCCTAGATAAGGGACATTTTTATCATGTCGAAGATATTCTTCTTGCGTTTCTTTTAGTGTTAGTCTTTGTAAGTTCTGTTTTTCAAAGATTTTGTCTACTTCATCTAAATTATCAAATATATTTGCTTGACCTAAACTTCTTAGCCTAGAAATTCACCTCTTCTTCAGTACTTTTAAATCCATGTACTGTTCTATCACATTTTAGTTTTTAAAACAGAATATATGGGGGCCGGTGTGGTGGCGTAGCAGTTAAATTCTCGCGCTTTGCTTCAACGGCCCGAGGTTCCCGCATTCGGATCCCAGGCGTGAACTGACACACTGCTTATCAAGCCATGCTGTGGTGGCGTCCCATATAAAGTAGAGGAAGATGGGCATGGATGTTAGCCCAGGGCCAATCTTCCTCAGCAACAAAGAAGAGGATTGGCATCAGACGTTAGCTCAGGGCTAATCTTCTTCACACAAAAAAAGAATACATGAAACTAAAACTCCTCAAAATATTTTGTATCCTTATAGTGAGTTAGGCAAAAGAGATGTTATCTCCATTTTCATATGAAGTTTAAATAACCATCAAGTAAAGGAGGCAATACCATAACCTCAAGTCATTGAATGGTTAGCTGAGTGCTCTTTTCTCTTCAGCTTGTCTCCTTTCTTCTTGGAAATAGATGTTCTCTTAAATATCACATGCACTAATAAGTGATTATAAATTATTTCCCAGTCAATCAGCTGGAGTCCTAGGGTGGTTCCAGGAGGAGCCACTATGGAGGAGGGAAAGGCACTCATGAGGCTCAGAATAGGAGCTATTTACCAACACTCCTAACATGTTTCAGTTATAACTCGTTCAGCTCCCCTGGTACCTACCGGCTACACAGGGGCAGGGTACGGCACCCAATGGCATTGTAACACAATCAACATTCTGTGTATCACTGAGAATGTAGGACTTCACAAATAAATTGCAAGGTAGAAAAAGAAAAACTGGTGGTCTCAGATCTTGGAGGAAAAGAAGTTTTCTCAATAACGAGGAATCTAAACTTTAATATTGTCTTTAGTAAAACTGGGTCTCTCTGGTAAGGTCTCCAGTCAATTTAACAACAGCATTTCTTGGAGGTCAGAGCCTGTTAGCCTCCTGAAAACCTTTCTGTTGAAGAGTCAGTCAGTGCTTTTCTCAGGGCTGTATTTAATCAACTGTGAAAGAAATGAGGGATTTAAAGGTCTTAAAGTTAAGGGCAAAAGAATCTAAACATCAGGTTAAGAAGAAACAAATACATTATCCAAATCCTGGGAGAGATGCTGTAGTCCTTCAAAGTCCTTTTGCTAGACACAGGAAAAGATTACTTTTACAGTCATGAACTCATGTTTCATAATCTGGGTGAAAACACCCAGGGAAATTAAACTTGAAACATTAGCCTATCTGAAGTTTTACCATTCATTGTATTACTCTTATTATTATTTTAAAATATTTTTTTGTCAAATACTAAGCCCAATGTAGGAGAAATTAAAGGAGCACAATTCTGGAAATGATTAGTTGTTTAAATTTCTCCCAACCCTCTGCCCCACTTCCGTTCTTCTAGCCCACCCCATCGGTATTTCATTTAACAACATATGAATGACTTTACATTAATACAGTCAGATATCCCTGGGCAAATTATGTATTTCTATTCCCATTACTACTTACTAAAGGCTAAATGAAAGTTTTTATTTCCCTATGTATCCCAGGGAGCACAGGTAGATTTAATTTCAAGGACTGAAAATGACTTCTGGTGTATCTTTGGTTCGGGGCAATGTTTTAACTTTAGCTAAATGCATTCATTTTAATCATTCGTTCTATTTATTCATTTGTAAATCAATAAAGACACTAAATTCTGCAATTCACTAAAGTAAAAAATCCCATTTAATTGAATAAATAGATGTTAAAGAAAAGAGCTACTATTTTAGCCCCAGTGGATAAAACGTGTATGCTCCATTTGTCTCTTGATAAAAGTCTCAAAAGACTATATTAAGCTAGACTTCAAAAGATTATCCAACCCCCAACACAGAACAGACTATTTCCTTCATGAATTAAAATATAAAGAAAGAAAATATGCTTTTAGTTGATTTCTGATAGTATCTTTCTTAATTTTCATTTGAGAATAATCGGTTATCTTGATTTTCCCAGCTCCTCATTTAAAGACGGTGAAATTAAAAAGACATTGATGTTCTACTTTTCAAACACTGGGTCACTTCTGATTAAACTTTGATTGAACATTAAACTTTCAGACTTAA
This sequence comes from Ceratotherium simum simum, assembly GCF_057802395.1. Classification (NCBI taxonomy): domain Eukaryota; kingdom Metazoa; phylum Chordata; class Mammalia; order Perissodactyla; family Rhinocerotidae; genus Ceratotherium; species Ceratotherium simum. Next base: position 46,019,465 of record NC_141914.1, read on the forward strand.
AACAAATTGCCTTCTTTTTTTTTTAAATTTGGACCCAATTTCCTACTGCCCTCAGGTCACTAAATGGTAATTAAATGATTTATGAATCAACTGAAGGGGGAGTCAAATTGAAGAAGAAAGAGAAACTTTTTGTTTTTTAAATTTATGACCAACATTTTATAAATGTCTCAATCTTCTCTCAAGTTATATATATTCATAATTTAGCAAATTTCACATTTATAAGTTATTTTTAGGAGAGTTGCATGTTCAATTTAATTTTATTTTAGATTATTTATTATTTGCTTTTGAGGAAGAGTTTTAATCAAAGTATCACATCCCACTAAACAATTATTAAGCTATTTCATTGTGATTTGATGACCAAATCTGAAAGGCTGCAGCAGTTCTCACCAACCTCTCCATACAGACAGCGTGGTACAGTAGGTTAAATAGGAATTTTGGACCTGAGTTTGAATTGTGGCTCTGCTACTTACTGTGGTGACTTTGAACAGGCACTTTAGCTCTCTGACACTGTTTCTGATGTGTATCATTGGAATCTTGATATAATGTACTCAGAATATTATTGCATATTGTTATTATTATATTCATATATTAATAACATATATTTTAACACGATCTATATTAATAATAGTTATATAATATTATTCAGTATTATTAAATGATATAAAACAATAAGCAAAACACTTAGAATGATAGCTGGCACATAGCAGCTGCTCAATAAATGCTAATATATTATTATTATTATATTAGTATATCTTATTAAACTCTGTATCTGCAGTGCTTAGTATGACTTTAGACATATTGATAAATACTTGTTTATTTGAACTTAATATCTTTGTATCTTTACCAGAATCAATCATACATGATCAAAAATTCCATACAAAAGGGGAAAAGTTGGGTTTTTTAATTACTCAAAAATGTCCATAATATTTTGGAGGATTTTTAAAGCATCATTTGAGGGTTAAAAATTCAAATTAACAGGGCTGGCCCGGTGGTGAAGTGGTTAAGTTTGCCCGCTCCACCTTGGCGGCCCAGGGTTTGCCGGTTCGGATCCTGGACGCGGACCTACACGCTGCTCATCCAGCCATGCTGAGGCAGCATCCCACATAGAGCAACTAGAAGAATTGACAACTATGACATACAACTATGTACCGGGGCTTTGGGGAGGAAAAAGGGAAAAAGGAGGAATATTGGCAACAGATGTTAGCTCAGGGCCAATCTTCCTCAAAAAAAAAAAAAATCAAATTAGCAAATAATAATACCTGATTGTAAGATCAGAAAGCAAGAAGACAAGGGCTTACGATGTTCCAACTAAACTATCATAGCTTCCTGTATGGCCATGCGCAAATGTCTTGAATATTTTCATCCTTCCTTCCCTCATCTGTAAGAGTTAAATAAATGTTTATTGAACTATAGGTTATTAATTATCCATGCACAAATAAGAATAAAAAATAGTCACTGACATCCAGAAGCAGACAAACGAGAAGAGACACAAAGGTATAAATACAGAAAAATGTGCAAAAATGGGTGTGGGTGTGCATGTTTGTGTGTGGAGAGAGAAAAAGATAAATAAAATTTACTTAAGCATACAATCTAGAGAGAAAGATAAACACACACATATGTGTGTATACAGTAACAGTAGATTTACATGTGTATGTCACAAATATGTGCATGTTTGTTTATGCATTTATGAAGAAATAAACTTTACTTAAAATAAAGTAAATGATAAAATAAAGACAATCACAGGATGCTAATGCCGAATGATGGATTGGGGGTTTAGGGAAAGCATCGTAGGAGAAGCACTTCTTGAGCTTAAGCTTGAAAGATAAGATGTAGTCAGGAAGAAAAAGAGTCAGCATTTTCCAAGCAAAGAGAAAAGCACGCTCAAAAGCAGACAGATGAAGATCTCCTTGCTCTGGAGCTAGATACTCTGAGTTTGGCATTAATTGGCTAAAATTCAGTCGGGCAAGGACATGAGGTAATAGAAAGTCATTGAGGATCTTAATACAATTCCAAGGGATTTGGACTTTATTTTGAAGATAATCAAGAGACATCTTCAAGGTTTTAAACAAGGAGTGAGGAAGTTTGATTAGATTATTTCAATGGCATCTCGGTTTTAACAATCTAGGATTTTGTCACAGGTATAGTACTTGAAACATTTTTTTTCAAAATAGTTTGTGTATATAAACTCATTCTAAAAAATATAACAAAAACTCATAGCTATATATATTTACCATTTTTATAAATTATGTCTTGGCCTTAGTGTGGTTATAAAATAAAAAATAAGTAGGGGTTGGCCCCGCGGGGTAGTGGTTAAGTGTGCGCGCTCCGCTGTTGGCTGCCCGGGTTCGGAACCCTGGTGCGTACCTATGCACCGCTTGTGAGGCCATGCTGTGGAGGCGTCCCATATAAAGTAGAGGAAGATGGGCATGGATGTTAGCCTAGGGCCAGTCTTCCTCAGCAAAAAGAGGAGGATTGGCATGGATGTTAGCTCAGGGCTGATCTTCCTCACAAAGAAATAAATAAATAAAAATAAATAAAAAATAAGTAGTATTTTTTACGGTTTTTATAAGTGTGCACTGGAAAAGATACTCGTTACACAAAGCACTTACAACCATGGAAGAAGCTATATTTGATTTAAAAAATGTCAAAATGTTTTTTTGTGATTACAGTTCAATAACGCAAACTATCACCAACAGATTGTGAAGACAAAATCTATTTACAGCAAAAGTCACTATAGATCATTACAAAACAAAGCTCTTTTCCTACGCTAGCATGACTGCAGTAACAGAACTTTGTTTATACAATTGCATTCAGTAATGTCCAAAACATGTAATCTAGTTCAACAATGATTATTTTAGTCTTTATCCATACAATTATCCCTCTTCTATAATGACATGCCATCAGATTGTGTATTGTTTCAGAGCAACGCTCACTTCCTAATTTACTAAGAAAGAGGGAAAAGCTGATAAAATTCTGCTTTCATTGAATGATCTTCTATGTTTTCCTGTTTTTAAATTAAATGAGATAATGTATGTTTAAGTCCCTAACATGGTTACATGGATAATAGTAAAATCTTAACACATATAAATTTATTAAAAAATTTTAAAAATTATTTTTCAGCTCCCTATCTTAAATTTAGAATCAGTATTTCAGGACTGGAGAATATGGAATTAGATGAATCCCTCTTTTTACATCTGAAGAAAGTGTAGCATAAGGAAGGTGGCTGATTTACCCAGTATACAGAGAACTAGTTAGTGGGACATCTAGGGATAGACTCTAAGACCTTGTTAAGAGAACAGCGCTTGTCCCAGTCACCACACTGCCATTTCATATCGCCAGGTAACGTTTCTAAATTGCCCGTCAAAACCGCCAGTCAGTCACAACACAAAAATGACGAGTGACTTGCTGTAGAAAGAGAGATGGGGGAATGAAGAAATGTGTTAAGTAAATTTTCTCTCAGCGATGTTATACTGCATCTAGATTTTTGTCCATTGCTAAGTTCACACACTTGAATGAGATTTAAAAAAATAAAATGCTGAGAATAGTAGAAACATGAACTCGAGCAATGTATTTACTGTAACAGTATTCCCTCAAATGGAAGAAGCATACACACCGTAACAAATCTCCATATACACGTGTAAAGTACAAAGATAAAAAAGGAAAGCATATGAATGCACTCCATTTCTTTACATCTAGATATTTTAACTTTCTTCAGTGAAAATCTTTTCTATGTTCCCTTTACTGGAATCATTTTAATTTTTAAATAGAGGTCTTTGTTATATGAAAATCAACCCCCCCCCTTTTTTTTAACTTTTCAATGTTAGCAATGTCCCAAATTACACATGAATTTTTTTTCTACTGGCTAGCTCTCATGGATTGTGACAATGAGGCCAAAGTCAGGGTTCAATCCCCATATGGGCTAACATGCTTGTCACTGAAAATATTTCCTTTCTGGGTCTCCATTTTTATCCTAGTTAGTGATCTTGGAAATACGTACTGTTGTCCAAAGAGAAAGTGGCTCAACACAGAAAAGTGGCTTAGTAAAACCAATCATTACTACTAGAAAAACCAAGTCACACAGGGCCTTGGCTCAACAGGATTATCTTTCTGTGTGTACACATTATGGTGATGCCAGGGGATACTGGTGCACATCAGCATTTATTTCGATTTGTAAATATTTTAGAAACAATAAGAGTCAATGATATAAAGAAAATCTAAGTTAGGCAGAGTGGCAAAATGGCAATATTTGATATTGTTACTATGATGCCACTCTGAAACCAATTTATACTTTGCATAGAACAGACCTTCAGTAAACTTATGATGGAAAAACAAAAGATCATTAGAGTTTCCATGAATTCAGTCCACTATAAAACCTATCATATTATTAAATCAACCCACATTTAAAAGACTTATTTAAAAGACAAATTTCCCACCCCTACACAACTGCTATAAAAATGCTTCAAAGATTGTCTCATTTTGCATTCAAGAGGTATGTCAAAGGCTATGGAAGCATGAAGGAGAAAGAAACAGTGGGAGAGAAGATAAAAAGAAAAGCAGAACAAAAATACTTCTTGTGTCCGCACTGCAGACTTGCTGTCTCTTTATAGAATGGATTTTCCTCTCAATAAATAAAGCACTGGGCAAGAGACTCATTCTGCATATGAACTACTTGTAATAAATTATACATCTTAGAAAATATAGGAAATGTAGATTTAGAAAAAAATGGAACTAATAGATCTTAAGAGATTAAAAGATTTTAGTAAAAAGGATATTTTTAATAAATTAATAAATTCAAATTAAATAATTTAATAAATTAGCCCATAGCCCACAATCTGAAGTTGCAAAATATTACCTTCCATTAAATGAAAAACAAAAACAAGCAAACAAAATAACTAATAATATCTGTAGGACTTGACACATAAAAGGTTGCATATTTTGGCAGCAATGGGAATCAAAAGATAGGACTCTAGTCCAGACTTTGCCACTGACATGGTGACCTTGGCAAAATCCTTAACATCATTGCACTTCAGTTTCCAATTAATGTGGGGCACATAGCTTCCTTTAAATTCTCCAGTCCTCAGATTTTAGATTTGGTATTTTTCCCCCTACAGATCACCTGCTTTTCTGACTCTAACCATTGTTGCTCAATCCTGGCTGCACATTAGAATCACCTGGAGAGTTACTAAAAATCACTGATGCTTGCGCCCCATCCAGAACAATTAAATTAGAATCATAAGATTGACCTTAAAAGATACCTTTTAACAAAATCCCTCTTATTTGGAGTCAACCTCTTCCCTCTTTTGGAGGTGTGATTGAGAAGAAAGGCATAATCGCAGGTTTTTAATAGATGCTGGTTTATGACATATTTGAACTACATGGTAGCTGTTACCTGATTTTATAACATTTCAAACAACTTTTTCTTACCCTTGGAAGTAATACATGATAAAACTAGTAGATAATATGCCGAACCCCCATCCTGCCTTTATTCCTATACATTCTGTTGCCTTTGCCAACAAAATAGAGATGAGTTCTATTTGGTATGCACATGTGCATCTACCAAGGAGAGTCACATCTACAAACGTGATTCTATCTCAAATTATGAATGGAAGAAAGTTTTCAACAACATCAAAAACACTTTAATTTAGCAGAGTGGAGGAAAAAAGTATGATTATAAATTAAATACATACTGCTAGCATCCATGTACAATACTGAGAAAACATCTGAAAAAAATACAATAAAATTTAACAAAGGATATGGGATAATGGATGACTTTTTCTCTTTATACTATTATTTACTTTCCATTTTTCTCAGCAATATGCATGTATCATTTTTATAAATAAAAACACTCGAATTGAAAAAACATATAGCCTAAGTTTTTGTGAAACTCACATCTGAAAAACATTTAGCTTAAAGCCAGAATTTTCCTCATGCTTATAAAAGAAGCCAAACTTCACAATACACCTGCTTCCTCTCCTCTGTGTGATTTCTTTTTATATTCTCTGAGTGAGCCGCAATTCAATAGCTTTTGTGGTCTTCTTCTCTTCTTCTCCCCATTTGGCATGGCATGAAAGACATTTCAAAAAAACAACATAAGCAACTCAACTGCTTGTTAAATTTTATGTTAAGGATATGTACTGACCTAGCGAAATCACCATAGACAGCCAGACATGCTGCTGAAATTTAAACACCCCTGCCCACCTACTTGTTTACAGAGAAAGCAAGTAGTGACCTGCAATTGCTTTGCTCTCCTCTGACACTTCAGCTAGAGAAACCCAACCAGGAGAAAGAAATGGAAGTAGGTTAGGTTTTCCCCACGCTATTCTATTTGTCTCGCGTAGGACCAAATTGTAATAAGGATTAAGAACGAATTCAACACAGTCCATTCGTGTATCTGAATGCAGAGCCGGGATTCAAAAACAGTAGAGGCCAGACCTCTTGTGTCACAACGCCTTGCCCTACCGGGAAGACTCTTTAGTGAACATCCAATGGTTTCAGCAGTAAGCTGTTCCGCAATGTTATTCCTCAAATATTATGAATATTTTAGCTAAATTGACATTGAAGGAAAATATCTTTGTCCTAAATGCGACAAAAAAGATCTCCTTCTTTTGTTCTTCCCTTTCCTCCTCAGTTCTTTTCTGACGTCTCCGGTAGCAAAGAAGTTTTCATGTAAGAAAAAAAGACATTTTCCAGTTACTCTGACCTTGCTTGCACCATCAGGAAAGGGAAACCAATACTCTCTTGTTACCAAACACTAGGATTTCTCCTTCCAGAGGTTTTGCTTCTCTATCAAGCAACCCTCACCAGACTCCTAGTTATAGTACCTGTTCCTAACCAAGGTTTTGGGGCATGGACTATTCATTTGTATTCTGAGGAATTCTTTGTCAGATTTAAACCATTTGGCACTTTAAAAAGATGTAGTCTATACGGAAGTTGAAACACAACAATGTACATCTGAAATTTATATAATGTTATAAACCAATGTTACCTCATTAAAAAAAAAAAAGAAATAGCTCAACACCTTGTGTTGCTGCAACCCTGTTTTTTGTTCTGTTCCTCTTCAGCCCTTTCCCTCTCTCCCTTCAGGATACATCAAATACAGTGGCAATGTAAGAAACAGTTGCTAAAACTAGCTGCGAGGATCAGATGGTTAAGCTTCAGGCTTGGGGAAGGTCTCCTGGGTTGAAGCCCTCTTCCTTGCCAGCCTTGTGAGGAAAAATTTTCCTCTGGGTTCTCTCTCACCAATAGATGCTGAGCTACCAGGAAACATTCTGAAGAGAGTAATGCTTTTATTCACCCTGAGGATATGTTCTAGTGATATGCTTTTTCATTCAGTAATTTGTTATAAAACATAAAGATAATATAGGCTGAAATTTATTGTTTCACAACATCAAAAATGGGAGGCTATGTTGTAAAATTATAATTAAATGTTGGTTAAAACACTTGGGTGAAACATAAGCAATATACATCTTAGGTGTTTTCAGGCTGAGGAGCAAATGAAGGTTAGAGAAAGGAGGTTGGGTAAAGCAGAGATCAGAACTACGCTTAGATTAGAAAAGAAGGCAAATGAGCCTGTCTTTTGCCTTCCTCTCAATTTGAATCATCTCTTTTTCTTACCAACCCAGTTACCATAACAGTCTTTGGCCTACATTATACATACATGCTCATCATGATTTCCTTAAAAAAATTTCCCTACTTCCTATTGAAGCATCCAATTTTTTTTTTGAATGGGAATAAAATCTTCCCTATCCACACCTAGAAATAAAGGCTTAGAAAACAAATGAAGATCTGAACAACCACATTAACAAAAAAATTGTTCTCACAGACTTTCTATAGAGTAGCACAAATGACTCATGTCGGATGCATGAACAGAACTCAGAAGGCAAGACACTAAAGAGTCTTCATTGAGGGAGGAAGAAGTAAAAACCAAGGGATTTGGTGGCATTGAAGTCACAAGTAGATGACTGACATCAGATCTCTGCTGATTCTGATGAGGCTGTAGAGACTAGATAGCATGAAAGAGAAGGGGTTTCTCCTTAACAGAGTACCTAGGAGAAGAAACAATTTCATGATTTGGGGATCTTTCACTTAGTTCCAACTCAGTATGGATAAGCAGAACCTATGAGCCTGCCTAAGCCATGGATTTTCCAGAAAGTATATGACTCATGATAACCAATGCTGGCACCACATTCCTGTTATCACTACTCAAGGTGTACCTTCATTCTCTCTTATTTGGACCATTGCAGTAGCCCTCTAACTGGTCTCAATGATTCTTATCTATCTTCTATTTCACCACTGAAGTCACCTTTTTAAAATGCAGACCTGATGAGGATGCTTCCATGCTTAAAATATTTTAATTTTACCTCGTCATATAAAGAATCAAACCCCAAGCACCATGTATATAACGGTTCAGCCAGGAATATAACCTAAACCTAACTATAAGGAAATATCAGACAAGTCCAAAATGAGCAACATCTTATTTAAAACAGTGGAGTGGAGGGAAAGGGATAGTGAATGTTTCAAAAATTTCGATATCATAAAAGAATAAAGAAGAAATCACAATGGGCTACCACCACACACCCATTAGGAGGGCTGCTATCAAAAAAACAAAAAAATAACAAGTGTTGGTGAGGATGTGGAGTGTGCAGTGCGGAGAAAGTGAACTCCTGTGCACAGTGGGAATGTAAAATTGTACAGCTGCTGTAGAAAACAGTACTGAAGTTCCTCAAAAAACTAAAAATAGAATTAACATATGATCCAACAATTCTACTTCTAAGTATAAAGTATCCAAAAGAATTGAAAGTGGGCTCTTGAAGAGATTTATTCATGTTCATAGCAGCATTATTCACAACAGCTAAAATATGGAAATAACACAAGTGTCCACAGATGGATGAATGGACAAGCAAAATGTATATACATACAATAGAATATTATTCAGTCTTAAAAAGGCAGGAAATTCTGACATATGCTACAAACAGTGATAAACCTTGAAGACATTACACTCAGTGAAATAGCCAGTCACAAAAAGACAAATACATACTATATGATTCCACTTACATGAGGTTCCTAGAGTAGTCAAAATCACAGAGACAGAAAGCAGAAGGGTGGTTGCCGGGGGAAAGGGGGAAAGAGCAATGGAGAGTCATTGTTTAATGGATATAGAGTTTTAGTTGTAAAAGGTGAAAAGTGTTATGGAGATAGACGGTTGTGATAGTTGCACAACAGTATGAATGCATTTAATATCACTGAACTGCATACTTAAAAATGGTTAAGATGGTAAATTTTATGTTACGTGTATTTCACCACAATAAAAAAAAAAGGAAAAAAAAAAAGACAGAAGAGCTGTGTAAATGTTGCAGATTAATGAGACTAAGAAGCATAATAATGAAATGCAACACCTGATCCTAGATGGGTTCTTGTACTGGAGAAAAATAAAGGCTATAAAGAATATTATTGGGCCAACTGAGAAAACTAAAATGCAAACAGTAGGTTAGATAAAAAGAATGTTATTAAGGTTAAATTTACTGAAGTTGATACTGTATGGAGTTATTAAGAGAATATTCCTGTTTTGAGGAAATGCACAGTGATATATTTAAGGTAAAAAGAGGTGCTATATGTAACTTATTCTAAAATTTTCAGATGTACACAACTCATTCTGAAATATTTCAGAAATATTCTGAAACATATCTTTATATCTATCTATCTATCTATGTAAAGACAGAGACAGAGAACAAATGATTGATAAATGGGTAAAGTGTTAACAAAAGGTGATTCTGGGTAAAGGGTATATAAAATTTTGTATTATTATTTGTATTATTCTATTCTTATTCTCGTGACTTTTCTGTAAGCTTGAAATTGTTTCCAAATAACATGTTAAAAAAAAAAAAGAATTAAGTTCCAAATCCTGTATATGGAATTTGAGTCCCTTCACAGTTTGGCCTTAGTCTCTCTTTCCAGTTCCCACAATACTGCACTGAAACCGAAATTTTCTGACTCACAGCATGGATTTTCGTTCAAGCCCTGCAACTTTGCTGTTCTTCTGCATAATAATTATCTACTAATCCTGTAAAGCCCAGCTCAATTAACATATCCAGGCTTCCCAGTCAGAATTATATGCTCATCTTTGTTTCTATTGGAATATGGATATAAATATATGTACTTATCACAATGTTTATAAGTTCAGAATATGGCACAATGCCTATATTATGCTCGTATATGGTTCAATAAAAGTTTTAAATCAATTGATTAGTAGTTAATCATTAATCATAATTAATTGTTAATAATTAATCAATGCTAAGTGACTATAGTCCCATAAGGAATTCACATAGAAATGGATATAAATACATGTGCATGTGTACTAAACCAGATTAAAGTTCTCTGCTCCATCTTTTATTTTCCTATCTACTCTCTTCTTCTCAATAGTTACTATACATAAATAAGAATTCTTCCAAATCCATATTTTCTGAAGAGAAGCTTACAGGCTATTAAAATTGAGAAAAATTCCTAGATACATATTAATAAAGTTCAACTCTACATTAGTACACACTAACAAATATATATATGTATATAATCTGGTTTATAAAAATTACACTTTTATTGTGTTTTTACAATTGATGGAAATTCAAATAAAGGCTGACAAGTTCCAAGGAACACAGAACTTAATTTTGTTAAAGAAAAAATTCTATTTCTGTAATTACTTCGGGTAAATACTCTACAATATGGCTGTGGCTATATATCTTGACTGAAAGTATGTTTTATGGCTAGAGATATTATAAAACCACAAAGTCAATGACCTCATTTTTAGTTTGGTGTTTGGTGTTTCTGGAAAGTATTGAATTTATGTGTTAAGGAATTAAACCCTCTGTTTATCCATGGGCCAGCTACTCGGTGGGTATTATACCTAGCCATTTTCTCAACTAACTTCAATTTTTACCTAGAACAATAAATATCTCTATGGATGATAGCATGATTCATTCACTGTGTTCAATCTATTGAAGATATTTTAAGAGTAAAAAAGTCTAAAATGCCAGATTCTGACACTCTTCATGTCAGTATATTGCTGTGAACTTATAACTTGCCCCAAATCACCAGATATTCTGTGCTCCTGACACGAACATTATATTCAATCACTCTATCAAAATAAAGTGGGACTTTTCACATTGTGTTCAACATCACAGAGCTAAAAATAATAAAAACCATTTTACTGTGTGCTATAAGAAAGCATTGTAGAAAAGCATTCACTTTGCAAGTACATAAATGACTTTAGAAATAACTTTTGCATACATATATTTTACATATTTGATATTAAATAATATGCTATTATTTCCATTGTAATTATTTTAGAATATAAATAAATGGTAACAAACTTTTGCAAGAATACTAAGATGTGTTTTAAAAGTAAACTTCAGGTACCTAAAAAATCAATAAAAAATTATTAGAAGGCATTTTTAAGGTGTGAAATAAAAATGCTGTCCTTCATTTAGCCATATGCCTAAATTTGTCCTTCCTGAGAGGGAAGAAAAAACAACTCTTTGTTCAACACAGATTTTTCTGTATCATAATTAGAAATGCAGATGGGAACTTTAAATTAGGCAATGGTTGACAGGAGGAAAGACATTTGCTTTAAAACTGTTGGGAGTGATTTCAAGTTCAAATCCTCTGAAATGAAACAAGGTCCATTTGTCACAGAATATAAGACAATGGCACATGGTCTGGTTAGTTGGCTCAAGTTTGGTTAAGACTAAAATGCATTTGTGGGACAAAAGACAAATGAAGAACAGACACTGGTAAGGGATGCACAGAAAAATGAATTCATTTTAAGTTTTCAAAAGCTAACATATTAAAGCTTTCCAAAACTCTGCAAGAGCTCAGCTAATACTTCTCTGTGATAGTTTTTACCTTAAAAAAGGAAACATCCGCTATGCAAGGAGATGTGATTCTTTTAGAATTTAAGATTATATATATGTACATACATTTAAAACTTGAGACTCGGGAGATTGAGATCTTTATATGCATATATATTTATTTATTTAATTATTTTAGATTTCTCTAAACTTTTCTTTTGAGCCAGAGACATACAACTGAGTATCTTATAAATAATTCTTCAAAGTAATTAGAAATTACTATACTATAGTAATTTCTACTATAGCGTTAATTTGAACATACAGTGTTGGGTAGTACCATCATAATAAAGATACCAGCTTGGTCAAAGGAAGTCTAAACTACTAGAGAAACATTGTTTATGAGTAAGTTACATATGTGCTACCTTCAAAAGGAGTATATTCAAAGAATACATTTCTAGATTTTTTTTCTGTCTTCCATTGTGGTGTTCACAGAGAGTTTCTCAACTCCTGATTTTGCTCCTGATTTTGTCAGTGACAAGATAGAGCATATAGGAATCAGACAAAACTAAAACATTAGCTTTGCTTAAAATGTGCCCTTGAGTTAATTATTCTCTGGTTTCTAATTCCTGCTTTGTGACTTGACTGAATCATTTCTCCTGTCAATTACTGAATTAACTTGCTCCCTTTCTCGCTTCCTCCCTTCCTCTCTTCTTCTCTTCCTTCTTTCCTTCCATCCTTCCTTCCTTCCTCCCTTACTCCTTTCCTTCCTTCCTCCTTCCTTCCTTCCTCCTTCCTTCCTTCCAGTTCTGATACTTTATTTATTTGTACATCATCAGAGTAGTAAGTAATTCATTTTACCACCCATATGAGCTATCCTAATGTTTTTATGCATTTCCTGAATTATAAGCTAGTATTACTCTTTATTGATTTATAAATTTAAACAATAGTCTATTAACCTTGTGCTATAAAGATGGATTTAGTACATAAACAGCCATCAACTTCCTACTCCTTTATTACAAACATAGTTCTAAACACTATTCTTAGTTTCTGCATGTCTTTAAATATTTATCTTTAAAATTTTAAAAATGCTTAAATCTTTATTTTTAGTTCCATCAACCATTAATTGTATCTCAATTTCTTCTCATGTAAAATTAATATATTAGTGCCTCTATGCTTCTTTCATCTCCAAATTTGTCACATTTGTTACTTTTATTTTTATATTGACAAGATTCCTACTATTTACATTTTATTGTATGACCATAATTAAATTATTCATAAGCCGGTTTATTCCCAAAGTTGAAAACCAATAAACAAGATGTATAACATTTTGACTATGTAACTATTCTTCACCACAGAGCCAAGCAAGCTGTCAGAATTACATGTTTCTGACCGGTAAGACATATAACCCCATTCCACTCAAAAATACTATTCATATAGATTTCCTTTCCTACTTATTGATCAAAACGAAGATACACTTTAGCAAACTTCATATTTTGATCATGCTTCAGCTTTTGTTTTTGTTTTGTTTTTCTCCCCTGGAATTTCTGATTGTTAGAGTTTTTTTCCTCTTTCTTATTGAGTGAAGAAACATTTTCTGTCTTCATGATATTCCACACATCTGACAGCTTATCATTTGCTCTATCCATTGTTTGAAATCCATCCATTCTTAAAGTTCAGGGATTTCATACCCTATTTTAAATTGTAGGTTTCATATTTGAACTATAACTTTCTTTTACGAATTTTGAGTTTTCCTAGTGTTTCTAGGAAACACTTGCTTTTGGTCTTCTTTTGTACCCTTCCAGATGTCTCTGTCCATCTGCTGCTAATTGGACCACTTGTTTTTTTGGGTGTCTGTATGGCTTCACTCCTAGTTTAGAATCCTAGGTTGAAAATAATTTCTTTAAAAACTTTAAAGGCGTTTTCCCATTTTCTGCTACTGTTCTGAGTTGCTGATGAGAATTCGAATGCCAGTCTTATTCTCATCCCTTTGTAGATACTACGCTTTTTATTACTTTGATCATTTGTTTGTTTTGAATCTCTGGAAGCTTTGGATTCTTTATGTTTCCTGTGATAATAAATTAACAGTTTAGGAATAATTTATTAGAATAGGATTACTAATGAAGGGCCAGGCTTTCATGTTATTAAGATAAGAAAACCACCTATATTGTGAAATTTCAGATGTGCCTAAAGGTCTGCATGCTGTTCCACTTTTATAAAATTTTCCAATACCGGCCTAACATCATATGATGTAAAAAAGGCCCATAACTAAGTAATTTATTTGAAATAAGACTTGGATATTTTCAAAAGTTCCTGCAAATATAAAAATTAAGAATAATAGGTTAATTCATTAGCATTTGTTGAGTGCCTTAGCCAGTGCATTAAGCACTGGAGATACACAGCTAAATAAAAATATCTTTCCCAGTGAGAAGCAACTTAGAACATTTAGATGAATTCATTTTTTACCTATCAAGGTTCTGAGAAACTAGCACATAGTGGTCAATCAACATGAGATCTAAGAATGAGGGAGGTAGACAAAGGAACAATCTTGAGGCAGAAGAAGCTGGAGGACTTGACTCAAAGTCCAGCTCTATGAATGAAGAATAGGGAGGAAGTGCAGGCAGGAATGAACTCTGAAATTAGACCATCTGGCTTCAGATTCCTCCTTAATATTTACATAACCATAAAAATCTACTTAAACTTTCTAGGAAATAAATGAATTTATATATAATAAAACGTTTAACATAATGCCTAGCACACAGTAGCTGCTCTGTAAATGTTAGCCATGATGATGATGATCATGATGGTGATGATGATTGCCATTTAGTATTTGTGCAACCTTGGCCAAGAGACTGGACCTGTGATCAACACTACCACTTGTACAAGTGGAATTAATCATGATTCCTATGTGACAGGATTTCAAATAAGCATACCATGCACTATATAAAATTCTTTATAAATGTTTGTTATCATACAGTACCTATATGCCAATGTAAATTCCCTGGCAGTAATTTTTATAGCCCACATTTCAGAAACACTGTTAGAGCAGTGCTAGGCTTGTTATATGTTATCACTATCGACACCACACCATTAAGGGCAGAACAAAGATGTTCCTTCAAGGCAGTAAGTAACACCTGTACTCAAGGCCTTCACATTGTTGAATAAAATGATCCAAACAATCAATTTAACTTCAAATGTGTTTCAACTTGTAAAACATTGAGTCATTAACCTTAACAATGTCAGTGTGCTTTTACTACAAAATTCAACTAAATGAGTGTCCAGGGGAATATTTAAGAGTACAATTCGTGTAGAGTAACGTACTAAAAGCATTACCAAAGCCTGTTAGAGGAAATAACTCTGGAGTGCACCGTGAAGGATTAAGTAACTTGAAACAGTGAGATAGAAAGGTTGATATATGGAAAGGGCTCCCCGAGTGAGAATGTCATGTGTGTTTCTCAGAATAGCAATTGGCTATTGTAGTGAGAGTTGTGCTTAAACATTTGAAGACCTGTGGGGTAACAGGGAAACTTTTATACATTGAGTCATGTATTTGTCCCATATCTGTCACTTAATAGAAGTATGACTGTCTGAGTCTCCTTGTCTATAAGAAGGAAAATAATCTCTACCTAAATAGCACAGCTGAGGTAACTATATAAGACAAAGAAAAAGCCTTGAAAGATATAGAAAACTAAATAAATCAAGGTATTGTTATTATTAATATGAAGAAAATGAAATTACCCGAACCAGTTTTTACATTTTCACACATTGCTCTCACTTTAGGTTTTTAATGCTTCCCATTTTAGGCTTTTAGGAATCAAGTAGCATTTAAAAATGTATCTTAGGACTATTTTCTTGAACCCAACTGCGGTGTTAGAGGAAACAAAATCCTTACCGGTCACAATCCTTATAACGTTGTGTAATAGATAAGAATCTTTTCACTCTACTGTATGCCATTTCTTATGTGTGTATTTTATTCTTATGGGGTCACATAGGAGAGAGAGATAAACTTAAGTCCATTTCTTTGGCAAAGTTTTGGTAATATGTAAAATATTTAGTGGCAAAGAGCATGAAACTAATGAGGCTTGAGGGTTATCTGTAGATAGTAGCTATTTTGCTATGCCCCTCATTACTTGGAATAATAGTTGGAAAATAAATAATATACATGTACACATATGTGTACATAGACATATATATTCAGATATGTATTTATATACACACGCACATATATAGAGAGAGGACAGAGATAGTGCTCACGTTCTTGAAGAGTATGGCTCATCAGGGAAGATACAAATGCCTGTTTGTTCTGTGATAACCATAGCTAAAGTTTACTCAGCACTTATTATGTGCCAGGAACTCTGCAAAACTCTCTCTTGATAAAGGTAGATATTGACATTCATGTAATCCAGTGATTCTCACCTGGGGGTGATTTTGTCCTCCAGGGGGCATTTAGCAGTATAGGGAGACATCTTTAGTCGTCACATCTGAGAGGAGGGGGCACTATATTAGCATCGCATAAACGGAGGCCAGAGATGTTGCTAAACATCCTTCAAAGCACAGGACAGTCCTCCACAACAAAGAATTATCTGGTACAAAGTGTCATCATGCTGAGGTTGAGAAATCCTAATCTAACACTCGACGTAATCATGAGGTAGGTACCATCATAACTGTCACTTTGTAGATGAGGATATTATACCTTAAAGAAATTAACTTGTAAAAGGTTACAGTCCAGTAAGAAACAAGGCTGGGATGCAAATCCAGAAAGCCTGACTCCAAAAGCCACACCCTTATTCACAAACTCACTCCCACCAACAGATCTTAACAGCATTCCATACTTTAGCTAGAATTAGATTTATTCTTGCAATGCTGATTAGGTATGAGACTCAATAGATATAACATACATATATATATATAATATAGATATAATAGATATAATATAACATAATAGATATAATAGATATAAACTTCAACTTTTATGTCCATAGTAGGGTTTTTCTCTCACAAATTAATGGGGTGAAAGTCTCAGACAAGAGGGGAAGTGACTGAATTGTTGACAAGTAAACATTCACTCTATTCAAAGTTCAGGGATGTTGTACCCTTTGCTTGCACACAGATGGGAAACTTGCTTTGAAAAGTGCTAATGAGAGTTGAAAGTTACCTTCAAGAAGTTATGCATATTTCAAAAGAAATAAAAGTCATTATGCATTCTGTCTAAAGAGGATACAATCTCAAACTGTCAAAACTCTAAACTCTTCTACATATATTACATATAAATGCCATCTTTTAAAGATTTTTATTTATTTATTTTTCCCCCCAAAGCCCCAGTAGATAGTTGTGTGTCGTAGCTGCACGTCCTTCTAGTTGCTGTATGTGGGACGCGGCCTCAGCATGGCCGGAGAAGCGGTGCGTTGGTGCGAGCCCGGGATCCGAACCCGGGTCGCCAGCAGTGGAGCGCGCTCACTTAACCACCAAGCCACGGGGCCGGCCCTAAATGCCATCTTTTAAAAACCTCTTTCCATTTTTTCTCCTAAATTAGCTTAGTGGGCCATGGTATTACAGTATGTTGGTCTGGTCTGTGAATAATGTGACAGGTAATTTTTTCACTTCTTGCCTGTAGTTAAGTTTGACTGAAGATATGGAAAACAACTTTTATGACTTAGGTGGTAAAAATAAATGTTCTGTAAGCTGTACAAAGCTAGGTTCTGGACAGCTAGCATAAAATATTGCACACTGAATTTATATCTGCCAATAAATAATTTAAAAAACTAGGGACATTTTATTTAATGTACACTAAAATATTTTCTCAAACCATATTGATAATGTTAGTAATAATCTCAACATACCTGCCATGTTACTGGAGAACAGGCTTCTCAACATCAAAAAAGTATTCTACTTGGATGTGTTCAAAATGTGACTAGCAAATAAATAACATTCAAAGCTGGGAAGCACTAATTTTGAGGATTAATTCTTTATGGTAAAGAGAATGGCAACATTCAAAGAATCTTATGGTGATAATAATCTATTCCTATCTCTACAATGGATAAGGACATGCCTTCTGCAAGAGCCCATGATTGCAAACAACATGAAAATTCTCTCTAAGATAGTATAATTTAGCTTCGTTTAGTTTATAATGATCATGATTGAATCTAAACTATTATAAGCAAACCACCATCTGGAACCATAGCAAATCAAGATTCTATTTTCTATGATGACCAATCATGGAAAGCTTATGCAGACTTCTACTTTGCAATATTGTATAGTAATGTGATTAGATAATCATGCAGACCAATGAACCTAGCTAACTGGAACATAAACAAATGTACAGTGTGTCACTTGGAAATACTTCAGTACTTTATCAGGGCCTCCTGACCCAAACTACTAAAGTTAGTTTAAAAGAACAGGATTGAAATTTGACATCAAGTGTTCTGAATCTATACAAAAAGGAGGAATGGAAAGAATGGAAAAGTTAGACATTTTATATGTAGTTTGCAGGATCAAATAAACACTTTCAGGAACAGAAGAATAGCAATATAGTTAAGTAACAAGCTGCTAACAAATTTCCTAAAAAAAAAAACAATCCTCCACAGTCCATACTATGGTAAGATATTACTGTTTGTTATGAGTTGGATTGTGCCTCCTAAAAAGATATTGAAGTCTTAAACCCCAGTACCTTTGAATGTGACCTTATTGGGAAATAGGGTCTTTGCAAATGATCAGTTTAAGATGTAGTCATTAGGGTGAGCCCTAATCCAATAGGATCATGTCCTTATTGAAAGGGGAAATTTGGATACAAAGACAGAGACAGGGAGAATGACATGTGAAGACTGGAATTACGCTGCCACAAGCAAAAGAATGCCCAAGATTGCCGGCCAACCACCACAAGCTAGGAGAGAGACACGAAACAGATTCTCCTTCATAGCCCTCAGAGGGAACCAACTCTGCCTACTGACACCCCGATCTTGACTTCTAGCCTCTAACAATAAATTTTCATTATTTAAGCCACACAATTGGTGGTCCTTTGTTATGGCAGCTGCAAGAAACAAATACACTGTTTAAACAGGGATTAATCTAGTCCAGTGCGCTGTTTTGTGGTTCTACACCCCAGGTACAAATGTACTATATGAAGATGGTTAGGACAAAATCTGTAGCATCAGCTAGCATGTACACTATTTGGAGAAAAAGAGAGCACAAATAACTTCAAGGCATTCCCCTGTTAGATGTCATGAGAATGGTAAAAAAAATTGTGTTGAAGGGAAAGATTATGTTATTTACAGGAATGTTCATTGGAAAATGTGGAAGGTTGTCAAGCCAGGGAAAGGAAGTGGAGAGGGGGGCAAAATCAAAGCAGCTTCTTAGGTTAGTCTTTGAGCAGTTTGCAGGATGAAGTGGTGGGCAAAAGGCTACCAAATTAGGAGAGCAAAGTCCAGAAGCAAAGGAATAATGAATGGACTGAATTAGGCATCCATTGACAGAGATCAAATGATAGCAATGAGAAACATAGTAAGAAACAATAAATTGAACTCAGCAATAGAGAGTTTGGCAAAAATAGGAGTTAGAAGAATTGATTGGGACGTGAGGAAGAAAATAGTCAATGATAATTTCAAGAATTAGAGCTTGAGAGGATTGGTTTACGGCTGTGATCTGGGTAGGTGGTGTTAACCAGAAGTCTGGATTCTGAATTAAACGTTATTGTACCTAGACACCTTTATACATGAACTCTACCAGTAGACAACATGTTTCCAGGAACTGACCCTAAATATTGTTATGGAAGAATAGCAGTCATTGTGCTTCGACCTCCAGAGAGGCACAGGGGTCTGTAGACTTGTAAGACCTGCTCTCTGCTGCAATTTCTCTCTCTCTGATTTATCATCTGACAGGTACAGTCTCGGATTTTATTTTCCCCAGAGAAGCCCAGAGATTTACTTTATCTATGGTGTTTGCATCTGTATTTCATAAAGTCTATAAAAATCTATGGCAATGTTAAAAATTTTTTTAAATATATATGTAATTTCTAAGAAAATAAAATAATTAAAATTTTAAATGAATCACTCTCTTTGCTACGGCTCAGATACTCTTAATGTCTACAGAAATCACTTGGCACTGAGCCCTGGCTTCCTTTTATTGCCATTTATTTGTTTATGCTCATGCCTGGATGCTCTAAAGAGATTATAAATCCCTCGAGCACCGTGGATTGTATCATAGCTTTATCTGTTTTTAATGCATAGCAGAGTGTTCTGCGCATAGTTTGAGCTCAGTTAAACTTAATTGATGATGATGATTAATATTTTAAAGGAAGAGAAAGATTACATTCCTCTCCTGTTACCAAAGTATATTTGTTCCTTTCCATTATTTCCCTTCTCTGGAATATTTTTCACCAACATAAACAATTCTAACAAATGTTTTTAGGAAACTTCTAGGCCTATGAGTCTGGTATTTCTTTTGGCATCAGAGTTAAATATTCTGTTTAAAATAAGCTAAATTCCATTATTCATTTTCAGAAAAATGTCTCCTATTATAAATGAAAACACAGATAGAATCCAATAATAAAACAGATAAAATAGAAACATCGTGAATAGCATTGAGATTCAGGACTTTATACCTTCCACCTCCACAGTAACCCTCATCCACCCACCCACCCATGATGAAGTGTCATTTTTCCTATGGCACCTCCTGAAAAATGACACCAGGGAATGATAGAGTGCAATGCGGTACAAGTCTATTTTTCTGTTGCCTTACAGGTTAATCATAGTGTAGTAACAGCACCAGATATTTTGAAGGGGTAGTATGCCCACTAGACAGAGACATTAATCATGCCCTGGGCCTCTTAACAACTCGTGCCCCTCTCCCCAACACACACATACATTTGTTTAGTACTAAAAGCAAATACCTATAATTTTAAAACTATGAACTCAGAATCATGAAACACTGATTTATGTACACTTTTAACTCTAATTCCTTTCATTGTTCCCTCTCTCCCACCCTGTTAGGAATTACTATGACCTTGTTGAAGGAATTCTACATACTACTTCCTTGCAATAGTTTGGAACAATATATTGGGACTTTCATAAGGCAGTCTCTGACACCTGTCAACCTGGTTGTCACACATTTTCTATTTTCCAGCTTCAATACTTCAAATGCTTTAACGCTTTTTGAAGTTTGGCCTTCAAAATGTGAGTATGTTGATTTGCAGAAAGATTCATGCCTTGGTAAACTTGAACATAGACTCCTTTATGAATGTCATCCTAATACTGATTATTAAATTAATTAGAAATTTATAATTTCTTAGGTTGGATCCTCCAGTTAACATCTGTGCCATATTATTTCTATTTTTATATCTGGAAGGAGGTTTACCTATCTTGATCTATGCCAACATATTCATTTCCAAATATAGACTCTACATTGAATATCCTTACAAAATATTTTAATAAGCCAGTAAATTAATATTGAATAAGTTAATATAAGAGAAAATCAATTAAAACAACAGGATATCAATTTTACCTATCATATTGGTGAAGATTTTTCTTAATGCACACTGTTGGCAAGAGTGAGACTAAAGAACACTCTAATGCTCTGCCATAAATTTGTAAAATGTACCACTATACAGGAAGGTCTTTTTCAACATGTCAAGGGGCTTAAAATATTCATACTTTGACCCAAACTTTATGCCTAGGAATTTATCACAGAAGCACTAGAGAGAGGAACAAATATCAAGTCTAAAAATGTTCCCCAAAATATAATAACAAAACAATGCAGGCAAACTTAATATCCAATAATAAGTGAATAATTACATCAATTATTATACAATTATTACAGGTTATTATTTTTAAAACAATATGCAAAACTATATCATCTTAAATAAATAAATAGGAACAACATATACAAAGCATGATCAAAATCTGATTAAAGATAGATGGGAAGGAAGGAAGGAAGAAGAGTGGGAGAAAGGGATGGAGGGAGGAATTAAGGTTTGTAAGCACAAAGTAGCTATGACCAAAATATCAATTTAAAAATGTATCTGGGGCCAGCCCTGTGCCTTAGTGGTTAAGTTCAGCACGCTCTGCTTTGGTGACCTGGGTTTGTGGGTTTGGATCCCAGGTGCGGACCTACACCTCTTGTCAGTCATGCTGTGGTGGCAACCCACATACAAAATAGAAGATTGGCAACAGATGTTAGCCCAGCAACAAACAATCTTCCTCAACAGTGATAATAACAAAAAATGTATCCATCAATTCATTCATCCATTCATTTAACAATGTAAAATTACCAATAACTACGTTTCAAGCAAGAAGCAGAACTATTTTGCTTCCTAGAAGTATTTTATTTATATTATGCTACATAGCAGGGTTCTCTTTGCAAGATATAACCAAAAAGACTGTGGCTACCAATAGAATGTAAGAAAACAAAGTTAATTCTGACTAAATTCTTGACCAACACTCTCTACTGTCTTCTTAGTTTTCTGACTTGAGTTTTAGTTTGGAACTTACATTTCTTTCATTAGGATTCAAACACAGAAATTCTAATGATCCTCTGTCAAAAAATATCCAAAGATGTTTCTTTGCTCAAAATATTCTGGTATGCATACACACACCATTTGTGGCTCATACCACACACACAGTTTTACAAATTTTTCACAGTAGTACGTGGTTATAATCTTTAAAATGGAGTCAATGACAGACATTTAGCACTTGAAACTTGCCCAGAGTTTGTTCAAGGTTCTATCATGCACTCCTTTGCTTAGAAAGTATACTAAAATTACCTCTTGTTTTAAAAGACACCTGCCAAACACTGTGTCTCCTTAACTGAAGATTCTTCATTTTGATAACTTCTTACCTCTTTTTATCTCTCCTTAAGCTTGAAATTTTGGAACATATTTTCAACCAAATCCTGGATGTGATTTGCTGTATTGAGTACCTCAAAGCTTCAAGGTCATAAACATTGAATAGCCCCACCTTTTAGAACCCAGGTTAGGCCAACAATCAGCTGATATTGCCAATGATACTATAGTAATTGATTTAGTTTCCAATTTTCTTAGTGACAAATCATAGGTAACAAACTCAAGACGTTTGAGCAGGTTTATTCAAGAATATTTATCTATCCTACCCCAGAACTTTCTAGAGTTTGGCATACCTAAAGTTCAGGTTCTAGAGTTTAGTCATTTTTTTTTATTTCCAAGGTCTTTAGATCTTAAGTCAACACAGATAGATGTGTCCACTCAGAGTCTATGACTCCCTTTCCAGATCAAGTTCTAGTTACCTTGAATTCTAGAATCTCAGAATTCCCTGCTCAAATGGCCCTATATCTGCTTCCAGTGACTGGGCAGTGCTCTTCTCCAGGTCCGTCATCCCCAGGGAAGACTGTGTCTCTAGTGGCACCCCTAGGCCCAGGGAGTGGGCAAGGAGCAGCTGTTTATGGGTGTTAGGGACTGCTTAAAAGTGCAGACCATAGTGTTCACACACCTATACACAAGGCCCCTCATGGTATGGGACAAACTCAAATGTAGGCAGAAAAAGAATGGTAGGCCAAGGATAAATGATCAGGGGCCAGGGGCCAGTTCTTCCTCTGTCACCACATTTTGGCATAGGATTCTCAGAAGTCTGAGAACATTAAATTCAAAGCTTCCTCTCCAATAGTTTTAAATATGTACTTGTCAGATCAGGAACAAAGAACATATTTTATTTAAAAGATTTTTAGCTTGATTTATAACATTTAAACATTTAGTATTTAGCCATACCTTATAATGGCCTCCATTTGTACTATAGCCTCATACCCTGACACGTTAGGGGAAAGCCAGGCTATGGCTTCATCCACGAGCAAATTAAAGACATCAAGTCAGCTGAAACAGACTAGATTTCAGAGTCAACCAAAAAACTGAAAATAGAGAGAACAGGTAGCGGGAAACAGAGTGGGAGTAGAAAATAATGTATAAAAGGCAAGGGATGAAAAAAGAAGGAAAGGATAAAAAGAGTAAGACCATATGTGCAGGAAAAGGTGAAAGAAGTCAGACTAAAGAAGAGAAAGGAAGAAAGTTGAGAAAATAAGTGGGAGAAAGAATAGAACATACAGAATAGTTTAGAAGACAGTAGCTATGGATAGAAACACTGAGCTGGGAGTAGGGAGAATTAAGTCTGCACTTGCTCTTCTTCACTCCTTCAGATTAAGTTCCTTAATATCTCTAAGCCTCTATTTCCTTTTCTACAGAGGAATGGATTAAACTACCTGAGTTCAATGATCAATGTTGCTCTAAAGGTCAATGAATCTATGAGAGCTTCTTATCAATCAGTCCATCAAAGAGAGTCTGGGCCAGACACATCTGTGGACCCACCACTCTTAGAACCATCCTCTCACTAAAGAAGCTTCTGATCTACTTATACCACTTGGATTGTCCAAAATCACCACTCAACTGGTGGGAGTTTGCAAACCAAAGATAGCCAATGGAGCTACCATTCCTAATCCGGGCATGTGGCCAGTACAGAGAGAAGAAGTGCCCTAAATTTAACATCAATATTTTGCCATAAACAGTCATACTCTGATTTTACTATTTCTAAGAATAGATCTGAGCAATATCAATACAAAATTTCTTATTAATTCAACTTCCATATATGTATACTTGGGTGATAAATTAGAAATTACCTCTAAACATGGAATATGTGTAAACTTTCTAATTCTCTGATAAGAATTATCAATGAATAAAAATAAAGTGACAAAATACTAATTTAAAGGAGAACTGAAAATGACCTTGTACATAAAAGTACAGTTTATTTTATTTTCCTACTTTTGCCCACTTATCAGTCCTACATAAACACTACACTATTTAGACTTAAAATGTTATTCACTGATAAGAGAAAATTGGGTCAGAATGATTTCAATGTTAAAGCTACTGACAAGAGACTATAGAAATAAAAATACTGATAAATACTTTGTTCTTTTTCAGAATTCTCTCCATTAATTTAAAATCACAGGGACACAAGCATCATGAAAGGAGCCTGAATACAACTGCAGCTCTCTTGAGACTAATATAAAAGCCAGAACTTTCATGAGGAAGCAATAGCAATCTTTATAAGCCAAGTGGCCTTAGCTTCAATCTTTTTTTTTTAACATTGATGAGACTTCAAGGGCACTGTTGTATCTTTGTTTGTAGTTTCTATAGAAACATTTATTTATTAAAAAAATAAACAGAACTATAAGCTTCTGTGTGAAACACTGTAAGCTGTGAAACAGATGCTGAAGATCTGCAATTCCAGATGCAAATAAAATAGTATGAAGAAGTTGGGGTGATTAGGGAATGGACAATGAAATTCATTCATGGCCATAGCCATCATCCACAGCTGTATAAGCTCTAGATATGCCATTTCCTTCTGGAGTTTATAGTTAGAGCATATGGGTTCCAAAACTGTTCTTAACGTTTTAATTATTCATTTTAAAAAGTCATCTAATTTTCCCAAAGTGGTCTTAGATGCCAAAGTATTCTACTTAAAGAAATGTGTCATTATGATTGAAATTAGAAGAGATAAACTTGTCCATCTCTTCATCTTCCAAAATTAACTTAGAAATAGAATTATAGAGTCTATTTGTTTTGTAAAAGAATATATAAATTACTATAAGAAAAGATTAATAGAAGTTTTGTCGTTATATATAAATGATGGGCTCATTTTAGATTCAGTTAAGAAATATCACCCACTTCAAGCTACTGCTTAGCTTTGAGAATGGTCAAAGCTGAAATGTTGAGAACCTTCCTATAGGAAAGTAGGAAAAATAAGAATTAAGCACTGTAGCATTACACTGTACCACGAGATGTAGTGGGAGATAGAAAGCATTTTAGAAATACTTCATTTTATCTAGAAAACTTTGAGAAACAGCAGAAGACTAGGGAAAATAGCCCAGAAATCTGGTGCGAGACTGCTGGGTTTGAAGCCTGATTCTACCGCTTAATAGATGTGTGACGTTGGCCAAGTTACTGGGCCACTTTGTGCCTCAGTCTCGTCTTTAATGTACTTCCCTCATAAGTACTAGTTATAAGTACAAGAATTAAAGGAAATGAATTAACTTGTTAAAGGACTTAGAGCAAAACAATGCCTACTACAAATGTTATATGAGTGTTTGTTAAATATAATTGTCTTTGACACTACCCTGCTTCTATCACTTCATTGTACATTAGAAGCCCTCTTAGCCAAGATGATTTGTCTCATTGGTTGGCAGGTTAATTATTTAGAAGCTGGTTCAATTAAAAATTGGCAAGAAAAAGAAAGAATACATATGTAAAATATTATATATTAATTTAAAACCTGTGAGTGCATGTTTATTGGCCAATATTTTGATGTGGAGCCAAGGCCTTTTCTCTGAACAGTGACCTGTTGAATAGAGTTCAATTATTTCTTTTGCGTCCTAGATATTATCTACATTTCAAGTTGTCTTTTATTTACAGCGGAATTTATAAAGATATTTGTGAAGTAAAGAAGGCATCTCGATCATTAGAATTTCCCCCAATCTTTAAGAGTTGCCTGGTTCACTACACAGCAGTTCTGTATTAGCAACTCATCTTTTAGAGAGTTATCACTATAGGTTTCTTAGAAGTAATGTTTTTTCATACCCATGATTAACAAGTTTATGCAGCAATTAAATTATCTAATTATTAATAACAAATGCAAAGGGCACGTATAGGTCTGAGAATATAGCTGACTCTGGCAAGCATACCACCGAACCTGAGATAACACAAGTGTGCAGAAATTCAGAAAGGATCTTACCATGATGAGCTTCAAGGAGCCTTGATCATTGATCGTTGTGTTTAAAGGAATGAAAATTGTCAGTGAATCCCACAAGTTGGTCAAGTGGAAGTCAGTTAAGAGAACTTCTATTTTATTTGATCGTCTATAAGTCTAAATCCCAATCTAAACTGTGAGCACTTTGAGAGAAAGGGAGCATGTTTTACTCATCTTTGTATTTCTAACATAGTGCTGGGGATTACAACAGGTGCTTAATAACTACTAGCTAAATAGATGAATGAGTTTGAATGAACAAATATCAGAATAAACCACATTAGAGTCACCCTATATTCTAAACTTAAATGTTGCCAAATTTACAATGTAGTCTATCATTAAACCCACCTGTAAGGATTGTTATTGAAATTATCAAAAACTTCATTATAAAACAAGTTCCCTGCTAATAGGACCACAACAGGATCACAAGATAATCCCTGAAAATAGCGTTACAGTTAAAATATAGTGTGTATGCTATATACTGCCATCCGTTGATGATGGCCATTTGGAATAAATGTTCTTGTTTAGAATTCCAAGCAAGGATACCCGCTGGGGCACATCTGTCCTCCTTGCAGCCATTTCAAAATATTAGGCAATTTGAAGTATGATCTTTTGAATTATCAATTTGAGTCTTAAGAGTTTCTCAAGTCTTTGTTTTTTCAATATCTGTCTCATATTTCAATTTCTTGTGTTTACTCCTCAGGCTCTTGGAAGCATACAGCAACTTTAATAGCACTCCCTCTGTGACAGGCATTTCATATACTGTACAATCAAAGCTTTTCAAAGCTGCTCTATAACTGTTGATTTGTTGATTGTGGTTTAACCTTCTCTTCTAAAGGAAGGCTTCTAAGAAGCAGAATTCGTTGTAGAGTCACAGTTTATGAGACTGCTATATTCCCTACTTCATGCTGTCTGTCAGGTGAATGGGATGGCAATACCCAAAGATGACTAGAAAAGACACACACGGGTTTACACACAATCACAGTTCCAATCCTTGAAAAAGAGCAAAGTTGAACATCTTGTCAGATATTATAAAAAATGAAGTAGACTAGTTTAACCAAGGCCATTTCCCCAAAGCAATATTGCTCCAAGTGTGGCTCAGAGACCTTCAAAGGTCCCTGATCAAAACTATTTTCATAATTATAGTGACATGACATGCCTTCACACTCTCACTCTATATTCACAAGTATGCCGGGTACAAAAAGTTCATTAATATAGTTTTAAATTCCACATTGAAACTAATGTTTAGGAAACCAATACTCGTCAAGTTTCAATGTAGTATCAAAAAAAAAAACTGTTATTATCAGAAAAAACTATTAGACCAGATTTTTCTTCATACATTTCAACCAAAACAATATATAACAACAGATTAAATGCAAAAACAGATAAGACAATCAAGTTATTTCATATTGTCACATTAAAGAGATTCCCAAAAATATAAAATAATGACATTCTTCTCATTTATATTTTTTTGTCTTGGGAAATATAATTATCTTTCATAAAAATAAGTTATTTATATTAACTTGTAACAAGTTTATTATTGATATTTTAAATGAATTAATAAATAATATTATAGATTTTTCTCAGTTTTAATTTCTAATATGACAAATATTTGAACATATTAGCCACATAAACAAAAGGTCTTTTCTTTAAAGTCTTCAATACTTTTATTTTATTTATTTATTTATTTACTTATTTATTTATTCTTTTTTTGTGTGTGAGGGAGCCATGAGCCAACATCTGTTGCCAAGATTGGCCCTGAGCTAACATCCATGCCCATCTTCCTCCATTTTGTATATGGGACGCCACCACTGCATGGCTTGATGAGTGGGGCATATGTCCATGCCCAGGATCCGAACCTGCGAACCCGGGGCCACCAAAGCGGAGTCTGCGACCTTAACCACTACACTACCAGGCCACCCCAAGTCTTCAATACCTTTAGAGGGCAAATGGGTTTTTAGGACAAAATGATTGAGAACCGCTGCCCTAAATGAAGCAAGTCTGATCTGAAAATAATAATGCCACATATTTTGATCGAAATTGAAAGTAGTTTTCCTAAAATAAATTAGAAAGAAAAGTAATCAACTAGAGAAAACACTAAAGAACTCCTTTCCATCCTGTTTCTAATTGGCACATTTTGAAGTAGAAAAGGTAAAATTTCATTTCTGAGTGACATTACATAAGTTTTGTAGCTATCAGTAGGAAACAGACTTTATCAGATATTGCAAAACATCAGTATAACTCTATCAGATATTGCAAAACATCAGTATAACTTATGTGTAGCTACACATAACTATTTGGTTCCTTATAACAATGACAGTGACTAAGTTCCAAACAGAAAATGTAATGAAAGAATGATCTCTAATTTAGTAAGATTAATTCTTTTTCTACTTATTAGAATAAAAAATGAAGAATCAACATGTAAACTATGAGTTACTTTCCTCCAAAATGTGTATATGTATATTGTAGTATAGTATCTACACAAATTATCGTTTTATCCCGTAAAATTACCTTAATGTTAAAGTTCACACACACACACACACACACACACACTCATCCTGCTACATATCAGTTTAAGAATCAGAATTGATATCAAAGTCACCTAACTTAAAAAGAATTAATAAGAGTTTCAAAACACCCATGCTACTTGGTTTTTGGTCGCTGGGTTACTAAATGATTTTGAAACAATTATGCAAAAACACTTGCTATATAAGAGCTATAATACTCCTTTATCTCATTATCATTTAAATGTTAAATGCTCCATTATAGAGGTAAATTGGGTTTAAAATAGAATGTTTAGAGCAGAAAACCAAAAAATATAAGGTTAAATAGAGTGACGAACCAGAGCTTCAATTTGTGGTACAAAGCTTGCTAGGGCATGCATTGATCTTTTGATATACTAAGAAAGCCAGACCCTCTGACATGCCCTCTAGAGAGTAAATATACTGATCTGGAACAAAAATTATGTGAAACAGCTGTTAAGTGACAGAAGAAATGTGCATTGGACCACCAGCCTGTCATAAATATTGCACTCTTAATCAGAAAGCATCTGTCTTTTCATTTCCTTCTCAGCAATCTCCGCATTGTATTTAATCTGTGCAGAATGCTTCTCCTAACAGGTGCAACAATGTTTACAAATTGAAAACCTTATTTAAATGAAGCTTACAACTAGAGACGTTTCAATTAACAGGGCAATATCTTATGGAAGGAATAATTCTAACATTTGGCAAATCCATAGATTGCTTTGCATTTGTGAAATTTAATTATTGGAAAATCAGAGTATAGACGCCAAGAAAAGCTATGAAAGGTGCTCCAAGCAATCTTATGCAATATATTAGCATCCAGAGAAACTAGAGGGAAAAGATACTGGTGGGAATAAGGAGAGCATGAAATATTGGGGATAGATATTATAAAACGTCATGTTCCATCAAAAAATAATTTTAGAACTAATAATGTCCCATATGGCCATAAAAGTGACATCTATTGCACTAGTTTATTTTCTTACAGCCAAATTTTTTTCCTATTATCATTATTCACTTGTTGAACTTGAATATAACAGTTCCATAATCAATTTTACCAGGTAAAAAAAAATTAGGGGAAATACTTTTGCATTATAATTACCCAAATGATTTTTAAATAGTTTCTTCAAAAACATGAGTATAATCATAAAATTAGCTCACTTAAAACACATGTACGGGCTGGCCCCATGGCTTAGCGGTTAAGTGCATGCACTCCGCTGCTGGCGGCCTGGGTTCGGAACCCCAGGCGCGCACTGACGCACTGCTTCTCCGGCCATGCTGAGGCCGCGTCCCACATACAGCAACTAGAGGGATGTGCAGCTGTGACATGCAACTATCTACTGGGGCTTTGGGGGAAAAAAATAAATAAATAAATAAATAATTAAAAAAAAAAACAAAAAACACATGTACGTTTTAAAGTGGAAGGCAAAGTAGAATTATCAACTCTTTTACTCAAAATGAGTGCAGAGATGATGAACTCAGTGCCTACAGGGACCAGGCAGGTAATATAGGTGACACAGTCTGGTGAAATATGTGGTCTGTTAGGTTGATCATTCATTTCCCAACTTTTAATAGAAACAGGTATTGAAGAAATATTCTTCTTAACTGTACTCTAGGATAAACAATTCGACAGACTCCTTAATAAAGAACATGGCAGGCTGGCGAGTAATTCACAATTTAGCAGGTTGTTTCCATTGAAAAAAAGAACCCAATGTTTCCAGAAATCCAGTTTTTCAATAAAGTGCAAGGCAAACAAAATATATCTGCGGACTGGATCTTGCCCCTTGAGCTTCCAATTTGCAACCTTTAGTGTAATAGTTAAGAACATGGGCTTACTGTTAAACAGACCTGAGGTTAACTTCTATCTTTACCATTTATTAGCTTTATGATCTTGGATAAGCTACTTGATTTTAAGCTCCATTTCATCCTCAGCAAAAAAAGTATTAATAATAATAGCTGACTCATAAGGATATTGTAAGTATTAAAAGAGATGAGGTAAAAATACTTAGCACAACGAGTACTCAATAAGTAGATATTACTTTAATTGTATATATAATATATATTATATTTTTAAATCTAATTGTAAATTCATGAAAAAGCTCTAATTTCCTTATATACTTCACTAATTGACATAGGATAAATATTCTTTATATCATGGATAAAGCCTTTCAATGTTTATAATTCCTCTTAATAACTGTATACAAATATTTATTATAGGTTAATGCAGAAAGCAAAGGTTATTATCTGTTCTTTGGAGAGTTCACCACACAAAATTATTTCATCTCAAGCATTCATATTTTGTTAGCAACAAATTCATTAAAAAAATTTTCCACACTAAAGCAATATAAACAAGGTCATTTGTTATAAAGCATAGGGGATTCTCTTTTAATTACTTTTTTGGAGACAAGTATAATAAAAACTGATTTTGATGATGGGAGTTAGACATTCTGGGTATAATTCAAAAAGCGGATTAGCTCCTTCAGACTAAGCCAGTTCTAGTAGATAGACTTTAGCCTTAGGAATTTCATAGTAATAATAGTACATTCTTAGAACATCATTGGGACCTGTTTCCATATCTTCTTCCTGTTGACATCGCAGATCCTCCAGCTGAAGCTCATCAAATTCCACCTCTTTGGGCCTAGAAGCTTGTTTTTCTTAATTAACAGGCTCCTCTCTTCCACTAATGTGTTCTTATCTAAAAAGTTTAGAAATTTTCCCACTAATATGTTGGACCTACAATCAGACAAGGATAATTGTGATGATAGCTGTGGTTAATGGGGGCCTTATTATGTGCTGGATGTTAGTTAAGCCCTTTACATGCAGTCTCATTTAATCCTTACCATGGCTCTATGAAGTAGATTCCATAGTATACCAAGTTTCCTCATCTATAAAATAATTCTGAAAGAGGTTAAATCATTTGCCTAGTAAGTATCAGAGCCAGGAATCAAGTATAGTTCCATTCCTAAGGCTATGCTATACCGCCTCTCTAAATTCTCGGCTTAAAACTCAACCAAGATGAATTAGACATGTGTTGAATAAAAGCTATCATTTGACATGTTAACATGACGGAGCTGGATGGGCTGAGATGGGTGGATGATTAAAGAGATATTAAAAGATATCAAGCAGGAAATTTAATAATGAGTTAATTTCTTAATACATTGATTTCACTAACATGCATATAGTGGGCTTGGTAAAAGAAAAGATACCTTTACATATGTAATCCATCTTCAAACAACAGTAGCATATGAAAATCCAAATTTAAAAAACAGGTAAATCATAATGATTATTTGTGCATTACCCAAGAATTCATCTCATCACAATAAGATTCACCCACAGTTTCTCCCTCCACGAATTTAAGTTGTTAGTAATCATCAGCTCTTTACAGAGAAACTAAGGGGTGGGGGGTAGGGGGACTGCAGAGAAACATCAAGCTAAATATTGCTAAAAAGCTAGCAGAAACTAAAATATTGCATATCTGAAGTTGAGCCTATAAAATATAATTTAAACACAACTTTTCAGGAACATCTATAATTGAAAAACAAAGCAGGCTTTACTCTTTTTTCCAACCACTATTTTGTTAATGTAATAATTGCTTCAAGCAGGCTCTACCCCAGAGGCTTTCAAATAGCTCCCAATAATGCATACCCAATTTGTAAAAGAAGGTAAAATATTTAACAGGTTTAGATCTACAGAGAAACAGTTTCCTGTGACATAATTCCGAGAAAGATTAAAAGGTTTGAAATCCAAAAGATGGATGGACACAGATTTAATTAAAGTGAATCAGGCTTCTGTGATATTTTTTGGATTAAAGCTGCCTATCTTCACAAAAAAAGTAGTATCTTTTTAGGCAGGCAAACTATTGACAAACTTTGGGTAGCTAATTCACAAGACTCACATTAATGTACAGCACGTGAAATGCATTCTCTCTTGGGCAAAGAAAGGAGGATCTATTGCACATGTCATCTGTTTCTGTGACTACTGAAGATTACAATTATGTTTTGATGTAATCCAACTACTGCAAATATCTTGTTGCAAAGCACACTGAAAATGTGAGTAACAGTATAAATCTTTTTAAATTGAATTCAAGCTATTGAAAAGAGCTGATGTTTTCAAACACTGTCACGAAGCCTCTGAACAAGAAGAACTCTCTAAATGAAGCAGCTTCCTATAGTGACCTATTTGGTAAGAAAGACGAATAGCCAGGATAAAATCAAATTCTGCATGTCTGCTTTATTGTGTGTGTGTGTGTGTTTTGCATTTTTAGGAACAATTACCTCTAATGCTTTGATGTCCTCATAAGCAAACTGCACGGTGGGAACTCCAAGATGGTTGATGAAATAATCGGCATCACCTTGTATCTGTACAGAACTGACATTGATTTCTGGGCACTGAGCTCTTCTGGAACAGTTGAAATTATTTTTCTGAAAAACATAATTTAAATTGTTAGTACACACTATGCTTCTTGGGGCATCCCAAAATCATTGCTACTCAAAATGTGGTCCGAAGAACAACAGCACCAATATCATTCAGGAACTTGTTCGAAAGGCAAATGCTGAGGCTCCACCTAGGTCCTCTGGAATGGGAGTCTTTGGGGATGGACCCCGAGAATCTGTGTTGTAACACTCCCCTATGATTCTGACGCTCGCTGAAGTGCAGCTAGCACTGGCCTAAATCAAGCTTTGCTTGCTGTTGTTGCTTCAAAATCTTTTTTTATCAGACATTTATTATGAACTGTAATGATTCTTTAACTTGAAATATTTTAAAAGAATGACGAGTCCCTAAAAGGGTTTCGGGTTTTTTGTTTTTTTTTTAAGTTTTCCCATAAATTTAAAGATGGCTTGGTAGGACATAATTCCACTCCTCTTAAAGAGTTTTTCAAAAACCACAGAAGAAATTTTCTCCATTTCTTCTTAAAAGTATATTTCCATGTCTTAAGAGCATACGCCAACAACTATTGCAGGCCATAGAGAACCAAAGCTAAGCGCAACCTGTGGGGAAATATGAAATGACAGACCATTATTTCTTAAACTAAGAGTTGTTTAGCATGCAAAATAAATCATAATAGCTTTACAAAAATTGAACAAAGATAAAAAAATCAAAAACGAGTGAACTAAGGGGTTCCATAATTAATATTAAAAATGTCTTCTTTAATAAAATTTCCAAAAATCTAGAATCTTTCTGAGATGCTGTTGTCTCGAGTATGAAACATGGAAGAATACCAGTCTCCTCAGCAGTAATCATGAGGGAAGTGAGACAGTAGCATGACAATATCACATCTAATGTGTAATAAGTATGTATTCCATATATGTTTGCCACTGAATCAAGACGTGGACTCTTCACCTCCCCCACACTTCTTTGGTATAACATAATTCCAAAAATACGTTTAAATATAACCTATCAAAAGATTTGGAAACATGCAGTTTAATATTCAGAAAGTGAGTTGTTTCAACTTTTTTCAACTACAGTGTTAGATTTTTCAAATGTAAAATGTTTCAATATCCATCCAGTTTTCTTTGAGGACCTAATAGAAAGATCTTTGCCATAAAGTTCAAGTCAATTAAAACAGTAAGGCCGTGCAAGTGTTTATAAACAAGGCAAGGTTTTAGTTTAATGTTATTTACAAATATCTTGGGTAATTAAGCACTTTTCAAATTGAAAGTAAAAAGAGTGTTCTACCACACAGTCTAATCAGTGGCAACCTAATGCTTTTTATGGTAAACCCCACCAATTTGCTTCTTTTGAGAGCCTAATTTTCTGGCAAGACATTCACCAGTGTTCCAACACTAGTGTCATGCTCAGCCTACTTCACTCATTCAAATTTACTGAATGGTGCCTGGAGACATTCGAATTTGTGCAACTTAGACTGTTGCACTCTTTCACGTTATTAATGAGGATTCGATAGAATATAGTCTTTTCTGTCACCAGATACCTAGCCGAGGAAATTAAAAATCATTTTTATAAGTGGTCTACTTTCCTTTTACTACAGCAACATCTATGTCTTTTTGAGACATGGATCCCACTCAATAGCAATGAAAATATAGGTTTGGGTTTTTTTTTTTTTTTTTTTTTTGGTGAGAAATATCAGCCCTGAGCTAACATCCATGCTAATCCTCCTCTTTTTATTGAGGAAGACCGGCTCTGAGCTAACATCTATTGCCAATCCTCCTCCTTTTTCACTCCCGAGAGCCTCAGTAGATAGTTGTATGTCATAGTTGCACATCCTTCTAGTTGCTGTATGTGGGACGCGGCCTCAGCATGGCCAGAGAAGCGGTGCGTTGGTGCGCGCCCGGGATCCAAACCCGGGCCGCCAGTAGTGTAGCACGCGCACTTAACCGCTAAGCCACTGGGCTGGACCCAATATAGGTTTGGTTTATTTATTTATTTATTTTAAATTTTTTGTTTATTGCAGCAACATTGGTCCACAACATTGTATAAACCTCAGGTGCACAGCATCAC
Organism: Ceratotherium simum simum; assembly: GCF_057802395.1. NCBI lineage: Eukaryota > Metazoa > Chordata > Mammalia > Perissodactyla > Rhinocerotidae > Ceratotherium > Ceratotherium simum. Next base: position 46,055,027 of record NC_141914.1, read on the forward strand.
ACCTCCACCCCCGCATAGACTACATCATGTTCACCACCCAAATACTAATTACAATCCATCACCACACACCTGTGCCTAATTATCCCTTTCACCCTCCTCCCTCCCCCCTTCCCCTAGAAATCAAGGATAGAACTACCATATGATCCAGCTATTCTACTGCTGGGTATTTATCCAAAGAACTTGAAAACACCAATGCATAAAGATACATGCACCCCTGTGTTCATTGCAGCATTATTCACAATAGCCAAGACTTGGAAGCAACCTAAGTGCCCATCAAGGGACAAATGGATAAAGAAGATGTGGTATATATACACAATGAAATACTACTCAGCCATAAGAAACGATGAAATCCAGCCATTTGTGACAACATGGATGGACATTGAGGGTATTATGCAATATAGGTTTGGTTTTAATTTCATTTTGCACACATAATTCTCAATATCCACTCCAAATATCAGCCATGCTCCTTAGATAGAAATTTTTTCTCAATAGAAGAATGGTATAGATCAAAAATCGACAATTCTAAATTTCACAACATATGTCTCTGAAAGAATTAAACTTTTTAAAATAAGTGTGGTATTTAAGTGTGACATTTGATATTATTTTCATTCAGTCATCATTGTTATATAAAAGCTTCCCTCTGACAAAAAGTATTAGCTTCCCATACATGCAAGTTCCTAAGATGTAACAAATGACCTCACTCCAAGGAATCCTTGTATTCTTTGTTTGCTCTAACAGTTACACAGAGCACAGTTCTTGTCTAGCCTCAGCTTTTTATTGGTCCAGGGCATGCTTTTCAAAGCCAGCACAAATTCTCCTATAGTCTGTCTGTTCTTGTCATGGTTACGTGTATTGCATAGCTTTAATATTTTCATTGCGTTCCATTTCCGTGATTCCTTCTAGCTACATCATTATTCACATGTTTGTATTTTCAGGAAAATCAAAAGGGCAATATCCAAACTTCAAGATTATATTCCCTAAAATACTTCTGCATTCTTTTCCCTCCTCTGGCTTGCTTTCCTTCACCCACTTATTGAAAAGTCTCTCTTTCCCCTAAAGTGTTGTATTGCCACCTTGGTCATTTATAAACTCCTTTTGTAAACCAACTAAGATGGCAACAGAGTGAGCATTATCTTCAATTGTTTTAACATCATATTTTAAAGGTTAAGATCTATTAAACCTCATCTATGGTACTAAACATGGACTTTTTATGAAGGGAGGATAGAGTACAGAACAATAGGTTTGTGTGGCCCAAGCTATAGCTGGGGCCTATAGCTGAGACCACTTGGCTATTGAGCCTCATGTCCAACTTAAGACCAAATGAAGGGTAAAAGCTTCAAGAAAGACAATTCAAGATTGGAGCATCATGGACAACACAGAGTACCCCGAGAAGCCCTCCTGGGGCCAGTTCCTTACCAGCTGAGCCCTGAGTTTCCCTGTCAAGTCCTGCAGAGGACTTATCTTATCAGTCCACTACATTTCTCCTCTCTCCCTCACTCACTCGCTGGCTGGCTCTCACTCTCTCTCGCTCTCTCTCTCTCTCACCACCTCATTCTCTACTGCCTACTCTCCTGATTTAACCAGTGATGAGGGGAGCAAGCACATTACTCTCAAGCCTTATTTTGTTCTTTTGTTCCTAACTAGTTTCAGAGTAAAATAGGATAAAAAAGAACCCAATTTTCAGATAGGATTATTTTTCCCAAGTCATTTCATCTAGGGATTTCCCTTAAGAGGAGAACATTCCTGGCACAGAAACTCTATCCTCTAAATTTTTTTATTATTCATTACTTTAACATCCAGGCCAAATTCACAGATCTTAAGTGATCCTAAATCTACATTCTACCCTAATGTGAATTGATTTCCCACACAGCACTTCAGTGGATTATAATAAACCCATATCAGGTAATAGATACTGTTCTACTCAACCTGTGTAAGCACAAATATCTGAGCGAGAAGTAGAAAGAAATGTTAATTTCTTCATTTTACTAGAAGTTAGCCACCACGGGAGAGAGAAGGTTGGTAACAAATTTGTGCAGGTCAATTAACTTTTTAAATTTATTTACAAGGCTGAGTAAATTCAAATTAAGTATTTCATCTAAGGAGTTCAAAATGCTCCATAGTTAATGTTTGATAACAAGCATTTTTATTGCAGTTCATAAAATAAGCAAGTACAGGCAAAGACCGTAGTGATGTCACTTGTTTAATTTCCTACAAGTCTGTTGAAGACCTGAAATGAAATCACCATTTCGATCCTAAGGCTGTATGCTCTTTGCAAGTATACTTTTAAGCTAAAAGACAAAACCTCATAGTAAATGATCATAAAAGTGAAATATAAAGAAATGAAGTCAACATTTACATTAGTTGAATAAAGATACCAAGACACATTAAGTTTCTAAAGTATTTAACAATCTGTTTAATAATTCAAACCTTCTATTTCTCCCACACTCCGTTTTCCCCTGCACACACAAGTATTCACACTACATAGATAAGAAATCTAAGTTGATTACCTATTCAAATAGCAAGAAAAGTGTAACATTCAAAATAAATGTTACACATTCTACACATTATGGTAAAATTAAATCTTTTTTTTTTTTGCATTTCAGTATTATTCTTGTAACTTCAGTTGTGTAGAAACAATGTATCTCCCTGATTTTCCCAGTTTTCACAGTACAGTAATGTTCCAATTGTGATAAGGATGCCTATGGTATTTAAAAAGTGATTTCTAAGCACTGAGATGGTTAATTTTATGTGTCAACTTGACTGGGCCACCAAGAGGTGCCCAGACAGTTGGTCAAACTTTACTTTGGGTGTGTCTGTGAGGGTGTTTTTTCAGATGAGATCAATATTTGAGTTGGGAGACTGACTAAGCAGATTGCCCTCCCTAACGTGGATGGGACTTAATTCAATAATTAAAGGCCTGAATAGAACAAAAAGGCAGACCTTCCCACTCCTGCCTGACTGCCCTGAGCTGGGACATAGGTCTTTTCCTTTCTTTGGACTCACCTGAAACATCAACTCTTCTTGGGTCTCAAGTCAGCCAGCTTTTGGAGAGGAACTTACACCATCAGCTCTCCTGGGTCTCCAGCTTGCCAACTGTAGACCTTGGGACTTCTCAGCCTCCGCAATTGTGTAAGCCAATTCATCATAATAAATCTCTTTTATATATCCTATTAGTTCTGTTTCTCTGGAGAACTATGACTGATATAAACACTCAAAGGGGAGATCACCTTTTTAAGAAATTTTCATCAGAACTAGTGAAAATTTAACTTTAACTTTTAACTAATGGTGGTGAGAAGAGCTGGGGTTTTTTTTGATCAACTGAAGGTAGTTTCACAAAATTTTTTTACAACATTTTTAGTTTAGAACTTATAGACATGATCCTGGGCAATATGAACATTTAAACAGGTGAGGAATCATAGAGGAATCATCACAGTTTGAAACTGGAAAAAACCTACAAATCCTAAAGCCCAAGGGTTCTTATATTGGAGTCTACAGAAAAATTTTGAGAGATCTGGGAACTTGGTGGACAAAAAAATAATTGCATCTTTATTTTCACTCCCTTCTAACTGAATTTAACATTTCATTCAAATCTGAAATAGGCCACAAACCCAATAGTATTAGTGGTATCTGTGATTTTGTAAACAAATGAAATCAGGTGTTTTCTTACCGCATTTCAATTGTGAATAAATTTATCACTAATTTGAAAAGATGGTAGTTATGAGACACTGCTGAATTTTGTTGTGTAATGTGTTAATTCTAAATGCTTACATATTACTAAAATGCAAATTTGTGTTTTAGTACTTAGATAACTGCAGTTTGATGTAATTGGTTTCCTTTGTAATCCTGTGTATTTTCATTTAAGCAATTTAAAACGCTATTTCTGAGAATGGGTCTATCTAGGACTTACTCGCCTGCCAAAGGAGTCCACAGGGGGGACTTCTTCTCACAAAACAGTTTCATTTTACAAATTAGGAAATTGAGGCCCCAAATCAACAGAATGAGGATTTGACTCCAGATCTTTTCACTCTAAATGCTCTAAATGCTCTTTCCTCCCTTCCCTGCTGATGTATCCGGCATACAAACAAGATTAACGCAGGTGAACATCGTACCTTAAATTTGTTCTTTCTGGGATTCTACAGCTCTTTTTTTTTTTTTTTAAATTGAATTAGATCACTGGATATGATTGTAACAAACTGTATATCTGTGGCATTTCTTCAAATTTTATTTAGTTACTGTAGGTGTCATGTGTTCTTCATTTATCTAGCTTGTATTTTTATGCCAGTATGTCAAGTTGTTATCCAATACCCAATACTTAATAATGCATTACAGATCTCCTCAAATAATCTTTGAGAGGCAACAAGAGGTATGTTTACTGACTTTAATATTTTAAACTAGAAACTTAAGTTATCCTAAACACCAGCATCTAATAATGAGTTTCTTATACATAAAATATGCTTTCAAAATGGTAAAAGTTTTAAAAAATAAATATACTGCAATGTCTTTATTAAAGATTAAATTGAGTAGAGCGATAAAAATAGCTCTTTTCCTGTTATAAAATGGACATTTTCAACTCATAAAATAGGATTTTCAAAATCTCCAGTATCTCAAGGTTTCTGTAATGGTTTAATAATCTACTTACAGATGGTTAACAAGATATTTTCAGCTTTAAATAGTGAAGAATTGCTATTCCTCTAGTATATACAAGAAGAATCACCAAGCTGAAAATCCCACTCTAATTTTCATCTCATTCTATTAATTTTTAAAATTTTAATCTTGTTTTCAAATGTGGAGAAATGTTACTTTATATTTGAAACACTTCAAATTACATTTAAAATATATTTACACACTAGTGAATGCTTTGAAGATCACTCATGGGGTGAAAATGGAAAAGAATGAAGACATTTGCTCTTGTTTTTACTCTAACTTCTAACTGATGTCTCCTCCCCACTCCCAATTTCCCCCGCCTCTCCCTCAACCAACTTAAGGTCTCTGACCAATAGATACATGATGGCAGAAGACCTATTTCTTTTTTCTTGCTCTTCACTTAAGGCTTTGTGTAACAATAAAAACAGATGTGGTAAACCTGTAAAATTATTCACATTTCAACCAAATTGTTGAGTTTAAATAAAAATCTCTACTAATATAATAAAATCATATCCACCCTGTTTTATCTTATACCACAATACATTCCAGATGAATCCATCTTTTAAATTTAACAATTGAAATCATAAAAGCATGGAGGAAACAATGAAAGATAATTTTTAAATCTTACAGTGGGAAAGATTTTTGAGTATGACAACAAACCAAGAAGACAAAAAAGATTATTTCTTCCAACTACATAAATTATAACGTTTCTGCATGACAAAAGTTACCATAGATAAGGATAACTGAAAACCTGGAGAAAAATAATTACAATTCACTTCACAAGTGGCTAGTTTCTGTAACGTATAAAGAAAAAAGACTGACAAGTCAATGAAAAATAGTCAATGAATATAAACTGGCATTTCATAGAAAAAATAATTATAAATGCCTTTTATACATAAAAGACATAAAGTGTCTTTTACATTTACTTTAAAAATAAAACTTTGGCAAGTTTGATTTCTAGACTTCTATGAAGGATGTGGGATTCTGGTGCCTCATATATTGCTGAAGGAAAAAACTGGTACACATTCTACGAAGGTGGAATAAATTATATTAAATCCATTAATGGAATAATATATAATCTTTAAAAAAAACAATGAAGCTTTTTATGCACTGATGATAAACAGTTTCCAAGACAAATTTTCACATGAAGACAAATAATGTACAGAAAGATTCTCATAAAATGTTGTCATTTATGTTTTAAAAAGTATATATGCTTTTATATACGCAAATGACATTTGCCTCTGGGGAGAGGTACTAGTGAGAGGAACAGGCTTAGGAGGAAGATTTTTCATTGTCTACTTGTTTATTATTTTTGAAATTTAAATCTGTGATTGAATCACCAGCCAAAAATAAATGTTATATTTTTCAAATCCCCTGCGAGCTACGTGTTTCCAATTCCAAGATTTTCTTAATTGTAAAGTATAGTATCAATTTAAAAACAGCTTTTGTTGGGTGGTAGGGAAGAAACAAACCATATGACAGATATCTCCCAGTTCTAGAAATGTTAACATTTTACAAAATGTCTTAAGAATAAAGAAATGAGGTGTTTATAGTTGTATCACTGACAACCATTTAATCTAATAAGGTTGATTTAGGACCATCAGAAATGTATGTACTATTGGAGAGAGGACAGAGGAAAGTAACTGCCACTTTAACTTATTAGGTAAAAACAGGTTCTCTTGTAGAGGATTTAGGACATGAGGTCTCCGCTGGGCTACGGGTCACTGAAGTAGGCACCCCAAAAAACCAGGATACTCAAGAGAGAATAGACAGCCAAAAGGTAGTGGGGAAAACTGAAAACACAATTCATTTATTTCATAATTTTGATTTCCTTGAAGACTGTTCTTGTTTGCATATTTGCATGTGTTTGGATTTTCTAGACAAGCATCAAATTATTATCAAAATATGCTAAATATGGGCCACCTCCACCAGAAGAACACACTTATATAAGGATTTGCCATTTACAAACAGACACCATATTACATCATAATGCAACCCTGGGAGATGGGTAAAACAAGTATTATTATTTCATTTTACAGATTAAAAGCTTTGTTATCCTCTAGAGACAGAAGGATAGCAAGTGGAATGGCAGGCAGAGATTTCTAATTTAGATTGTTAGATTATTGCCCATCCTCCCCTGCCCACCTCCATCCCTGGTCTACTGAAGTGCCCCCTCCACACTTTACTCAAGGAATGAGGAAGGATTTCCTCAGTTTGTACGGAAACAGCTGGTAGGCTGCTGACTAATCAACTAAATTAAAATTACCTTTTCAGTTTAAGAGCAATGGTGACTTAAAAATAATTTACCGTGGGGCCGGCCCGGTGGCTTAGTGGTTAACTGCGTGCGCTCCGCTGCTGGGGGCCCGGGTTCGGATCCCCGGCGCACACCGACACACCACTTCTCCGGCCATGCTGACACCGTGTCCCACATGCAGCAACTAGAGGGATGTGCAGCTATGACATACAACTATCTACTGAGGCTTAGGGGGAAAAATAAATAAATAAATAAAATTATAAAAATAATTTACCAGATAAAAAGACTCCATGGATCCCTTTGCCACTTTGGCACTCCTTTAATAGGTTTGCTAGTGGTCACTCCAATAGCTAAACCTATTTCTTCATGAATTGCAACCTATATATAGAATGACAACCCCAGAGCCCTTCCAAAAACTGTACTCTGATTATATCTAAATGAAACCATGAGCATATTGAAAAGGTAAAGCAGAACCATCCAAATTGACCTTTGCCCAACACACTGGATGAAAGCACGCTCTCCCTGGGTACAATTCCTATAGGACCTTTAATGACCAAAAGGATCAAGATATAGATTTTATGTCTCAGTGAAGGATAACAACTCTGGCTTCACAATGCTGTTCCATGCTGGGGAATTGGCTGACATAACATAACTTCAGCTATTATTTTATCCTCCTTCTTGAGGTTTGTCTTAAATAGCTTCTCCTAGCCTCACAGGCAATGCTATTTTAAATAATATGGTGTCAGCATTTCAGTGATGTATTCCAGCTGCCAGGCATTAAAAAAAATTAACTGAGAAACCTAACTGGTTTTCAATTCAACATTAACTGTCTCAGGCTGCAAGTATTTTTAATGAAATATTTAAACAAAAGCCTCTGTAGATGAAACAGTTTAGCAACTTCTCTTCATAAAAAGAAATCAGACATTTCAAAAAAAGTAACACCAGAAGCAAGGAAACAACTGGAGTTACTCTGCATATATCTAGCATCATTCAGTAGATGGCAGGAGAAAGTTTGCTGTCCTCTCTATGACCAGGGTTACAGGGCAGTTGTAAATCAGGGGGGTGCTCTCAGGTTTTTTAGAGGTAATTCATTTAATTTTAGGAGGGCACAGGGAGAAAAAGCTGAAAACTGCAGACTTGGCAAACAGGAGGGCAAAGGGATGTGGATGGCACACCAACACACATTACGATTTCAAGCAAGTTGAGTGCTGCGGATGAGAAATCAGGCAGAGGAAGTAACACCATCAGCAGTACTATGTCTAACTGACAGATGACAGCATCATCCCATAACCTTAAAGCCCTAGGCCAAAGTAACTGCTAGCCTAGGGATAGCTTTGCTAGAATGAGCTTTGTAGCCACCATTGTATCTAAGGATCACTGTGCATAGGATACTCCGACACTATACATCACTCACACCCCAATGCCAATCCCCACATTAGGTTTCTTTATACCACACCTAGGATCATTATTTTGGTCAGAATGTACCAGAATGTCTCATGCTTATGTCACCTATTTTAACTTAATTCTGCTTTGTATTTTTTCTGCCTCTCCTACATGTTTTTTTGAGGGCAGAGAATTTGTTTTGTCCGTCTTTCTATTGACCCCATATTGATCAGCACAATTAAATAGGTACTGTAAAAGCCTGTAAAAATGAAGTCCATCCAATTGTGTCAACTTTTTCCAATGGGAGGAAATGGTAAGGGAGAGAAGAAAAGAGCTACACAAACACCATCTGGCTTAGCCTAGGTTTAGATCTGAAAATTACTGGACTCAGAGTGCCCAAGATACTACAGGAAGGTTGAAGTTGAGTTCAGGTAACCACACTGGAAAGCATTCTCTTTCTTAATTTCTTGCTGGGCAAAATCTGCTTTCAAGTAAACTCTGTATCTTATTAGGTACCTGTAGGAAGTCAATAAGCATGTACTGACATCGCAAAGTACATTGTGATAAGTAGGTGCTTGACATAAATATTAAGGATCAGTCAGAGCATTACCCACAAATAGACTGCAGATGAGATAAACAAATTTACATTCTCCTTTAAAAAGCACTGATACTCTTCAGTGGTATGACTTCAGGGCAGTTACTTCACTTCCTGAAGCCTTGAATTTCTCAAATGTGAAAAGGGAATATGTGTACATTATGAGGAGGTTGAGAGGAGTAAATTAAATAATGCATGAAAAGCTCTCAGCATCTGTCCATAAGTACTTAGTACATACCTGTTATTATCATGAATTATCATCACTACGAAAGTAAGCAGTGCACACACACACACACCCCCTTCCTACGTTTCTGGCAATGTCTTCCAATCTACTTAAAACTGCATTTTCTCCTGCCTTGTAAGATGTAGAATGCTCATATTCAGGAAGCTACGTCTTTTCATGATTATCAACTGCACTTTTTCTTAGTGAACTTTGGTTTTAAAGGAGATTCTTTTTTTTTCCATTCTCAAGTTAATGTCTGAATTATATGAGGTAGTTCATGTGATAAAATAGTATTTTTCTTCTTTAAAAACTCTTGCTAAATGCATGAAAAGAGAATATTTTTTAAATGTTATACAAACATCGAATATTATAAAATGTATTTCCCTTTTGATTTCCCATAAAATATAAGAATAGGGAAGGCTTTTTTTTTAATTGGAGTAAGGTTGCATAAAAGATGATTATCTACACCTGAGAAATGATAGCGTCACTATACATTTTTTCATTCAATACCAAGAAATTTTTTATTAAGCAATTTTTTATTTTTCTTAAAATTTGCCTTAATAAAATTGCTATTTTCCTTTTTTTCAAGAATTTTGTAAGATTCTGATACCATTAGGCCGTTAAGCAGAGTATACCACTGGTTTTTGATGTATATCTGGAAGACACTAAATTATAAAGAAAATTACAAAATGAATTGAGGAAAAATTGTTTATAAAAATATTTGAGTATATGTTAATTCTTCCTATATATGTAGTTTGACTGCATATTTGGTCTCCAAAATACTAAGATTGTAAATGTGCAGACATAGGAAAAAAAAAGTAAACAGAAGCATGGAAGAAAGGAGTTGGAGAGAAAAGAAAACTGACTACTGCCTGGTAAGAAGAGAACAAAAGGGAAAGGAAGAGGCATATTTTTGTACATTTAGTTGGTTGTATCTAAATTACAAGCATAAATAATAAGTCTAAGAAAGCCAATAATATAAGTTTTAATACACTTTTATATAAGTGTAGCGCCAGCATCAATTTAATGGGAAAGAGCAGTGTACTCTATTCTGCTACACAGTGTTAAACAGGCAAGAATAGAGCCATTTTTTCAGAAGGGAGACTTTTACTGCTGCTTAATTATTTTATCCCATACCACATCAGATTACTATAAAACTAATAGAAAATAAAATGATTAAAAAGTACTTAGGTTGAAAACAAAGTCCTCTGCTATACGTCACATCTTTAGATACCTTATATATATATTTAACCTCAAAAATTTATACTCTATTTTATATTTTCTCTGTTACACTAGTGCATATATAACAACCAGCAAATGTGAAAAAACCATACAAATTATCCATTCACTATCAAATATCTTCATTAAGTTTTCCTTGTTTTCTTTGTTGTTTGTTTGACCATAGTTTTTGTGACCACTCTAATTCTAAAGGTCTAAAGCAACATCTGTCAACTAATCAAGCCAGAACCCTGCATGTGACTCAACCACAATAAAGTCAAGTCAGGGTGTGTGTGTGTGTGTTGTGTGTGTGTGTGCACACGCATGTGTGTAGACTCGGTGTGAGAGAGCTCATAAGAGATAAGACCTTAACATATTCCTTATTGGTAGGAACTGGCTAGCTAATCCTAAGAAGTTTCTGACAATTGAACTATCAAGAAATACAATATATTTATTTAAAACTCCTCATTTATATTATCCTTTATATTTTTATAAAGTACTTTAAACTTATCATCAAATTTAAATTATCATTGATTTTATTTTTCTGACTGAATTTTGCCAACTTATTGTTAATAAACCATGCCTTTCATTTTATGACTCCTAGATATTTGTTCCATTAGCAACAGCTCATTGCTATGTTTGTATAAAGTAAGAAAAAATAATAGAAATGATTCAAAACTGAGAATCTTCATTTCAATTATATATGTATATATGGATTACTTATATTCATAGTTCTACCAGCACTTAAAGTCTTTGAATATAGCATGTTTTTAAGAAATGTGACTATGAAACTAACAAAACTACATTTGAAATGCAAGTGAATATACTTTTTTCATATTCTATAATTCATTGAAAACAAGAGATTTCTCTTTAAGAACTTGCATCCATCTTAGTCTGGTAATGCTAAGAAGAGTCATAAAATAGTCTTTCTGCTACTGCTGAGATATTGGTTATTTGATCCTAGGATGTCATCAGCTTGGAAATAAGCAACTGTTATTTTTTTTCATATGTAAATTATTTTTAAATTTTTTTTATTGAGGTAACATTTATTTATAACATTCTATAAATTTCAAGTGTACATCATTATATTTCAATTTCTGTGTAGACTACATCACGTTCACCAGCCAAAGACAAATTACCATCTACCACTATACACATGTGTCCATTCACCCCTTTTACCCTCCTCCCTCCCTCCTTCCCCTCTGGTAACCACCAATCTAATCTCTGTATCTATGTGTTCATTTGTTGTTGTTTTTATCTTCTATCTATGAGTGAGATCATATGGTATTTGACTTCCTCCATCTGACTTATTTCACTTAGCATAATACCCTCAAGGTCCATCCACATTGTCACAAACGGCGAGATTTCATCTTTTTTATAGCTGAGTGGTTGTGTGTATATATATACATATGTGTGTGTATATATATATACACATATATATACATACTGTGTGTGCATGTATATATGTGTGTGTGTGTATATTTATATATATATATATAGTGTATATATGCCACATCTTCTTTATCCATTCATCCCTTGAAGTGCACTTAGGTTGTTTCCAAGTCTTAGCTATTGTGAATAATGCCTTAACGAACATAGGGGTGCATATATCTTTATGTATTCGTGTTTTCATGTTCTTTGGATAAGTACCCAGCACTGAAATAGCTGGGTCATATGGTAATTCTATTCTTAATTTTTTGAGGAATCTCCATACTGTTTTCCATAGTGGCTGCACCAGTTTGCATTCCCACCAGCAGAGTACGAGAGTTCCCTTTTCTCCACATCCTCTCCAACACTTGTTATTTCTTGTCTTGTTAATTATAGCCATTCTGACGGGCATGAGGTGATATCTCATTGTAGTTTTGATTTGCGTTTCCCTAATAGTGACGTTGAACATCTTTTCATGTGCCTGTTGGCCATCTGTATATCTTCTTTGGAGAAATGTCTGTTCAGATCTTTTGCCCATTTTTTAATTGAGCTGTTTGTTTTTTTATTGTTGAGATGTATGAGTTTTTTGTATATTTTAGATATTAACCACATATCAGATATGTGATTTGCAAGTATCTTCTCCTAATTCTTGGGTTGTCTTTTCATTTTGTTGATGGTTTCCTTTGCTGTGCAGAAGCTTTTTAGTTTGATGTAGTCCCATTTATTTTTTCTTTTGTTTCCCTTGCCTGGTCAGACCTGGGATTCCAAAATATGCTGCTAAGATCGATGTTGAAGAGTATACTGCCTATGTTTTCTTCTAGAAGTTCTATGGTCTTACATTCAAGTCTTTAATCCATTTTGAGTCAATTTCTGTGTGTGGTGTAAGATGATGGTCTACTTTCATTCTTTTGCATGTGGCTGTCCAGTTTTCCCAACACCATTTATTGAAGAGACTTTCCTTTCTCCATTGTATGTTCTTGGCTCCTTTATCAAAAATTAGCTGTCCATAGATGTGTGGGTTTATTTCTGCGCTCTCGATTCTGTTCCGTTAATCTGTGTGTCTGTTTTTGTGCCAGTAACATGTTGTTTGATTACAATAGTTTTGTAGTATATTTTGAGATCAGGGAGTTTGATACCTCCAGCTCTGTTCTTTTCTCTCAGGATTCCTTTGGCTATTCAGGGTCTTGTGTTGTTCCATATAAATTTTAACATTTTTTGTTCTATTTCTGTGAAAAATGTCATTGGAATTTTGATAGGGATTGCAGTGAATCTGTGGATTGCTTTTGGAAGTATGGACATTTTAACTATGTTAATTATTCCAATCCAAGAGCACCGAATATCTTTCTATTTCTTTATGTCTTCTTCAATTTCTATCAACAATGTTTTACAGTTTTCAGTGTACAGGTCTTTCATTTCTTTGGTTAAATTTATTCCTCAGTATTTTATTCTTTTTGTTGCAATTGTAAACGGGATTGTATTCTTAATTTCTCTTTCTGCTACTTCGTTGTTTGTATATAGAAATGGAACAGATTTTTGTATGTTGATTTTGTATCCTGCAACTTTACTGTTGCTATTTTCTTAAAAAATTCTTAACACTCTGTAATTACAGAAATTGTTGTTGTATATACAACCTATACAAAATCATAACACATTTTGAAAATACAGATTGGATCAAGATAAATTGTGATGAGAAACACAAGAAAAAAATGTTTACAAAAATAATATTATAACCAATAACAAAAAAAAGTAAGAGTAGAGCAAAACACTAGTAATCTAACATTTAGAAAAATACATAACACCTTATTCATATTTAAGAAATATGTATTGCATATCTACTATGGACCAGGTGTTTTCATATATAATACTCTGTTTTACCGTTATAACAACACTTTAGAAAGGAAATAATTATCCCTAAACTATTTTAAAGCCATCATTGCTAAGAGAGATTAAGCAAACCATCTGCGGCCATTCAGGTAGTGACAAGGCCAAAATTTGGATCATGGTGTCTGTTTCCAGGTCCAATATTCTTGACTCTTCACCTTAAAAATCCTCTCTTCCCCACATCTGGAACTCAAGCACTTAGAAACGGAGACTACTTTGATATGACATTTTGCGTTGACATTTTGCAGATAGACACAAAAAGCACACAAATGACCATTTGGCATGGTCTCCTGTCATCTGCTACCTTGACATCTCACTTGGATTTAACACAGGTACCTCAAACTTAACTCATCAAAGATTAAATTCTACATTATGTTAAATGAAATGTCAGTCACAAAATGACATAAAGTAGTATGATTCCACTTATATAAATGTATCCCCCCAAAAAGAGTTTTGTATATTGAAGTGCTAACCCCCAATGTGACTGTAATTGGAGATGGAGTTTGTGAGGAAGTGATAAAGGTTAAATGAGATCCTAAGGTTGGGGCCCTGATCCAATAGGGCTGGTGCCCTTAGCAGAAGAGGAAGAGACACCAGAGCTCTCTTCACCACCTAAGGACACAGCAAGAGGGCAGCTGCCTGCAAGACAGGAAGAGAGCTCTCACCAGGAACCAGCACCTTGATTCTGGACTTCACAGCCTCCAGTAAATGTCTCTTGTTTAAGCCACCCAGCCCATGGTGTTTTGTTATAGCAGCCCAACCAGATTAATACAATGAAGTATCTGGAGTAGTCAAATTCACAGAGACAGAAAGTAGCATGGTGGTTGCCAGGGACTAGGGGGAAGGGGAAACTGGGGAGTTGTTTAACAGGTACAGATTTTCAGTTTTGCAAGATGAAAAAGCTCTGGAGATTGATTGCACAACAACAGGAATATACTTAACATTACTGAACTGTGCACTTAAAAATAGTTAAGATGGTAAATGTTATGTGTATATTTTACTACAATTAAAAATTTTTTTAATAAAAATAAATCAAAGGATAAATTATTAATCTGTCCCTTCTAATCAGCTCTTTTCCCAGTGTTCCTTACCTCCAAAAATGGCCCCAACATTCCCCCAGTTGCTCATACCAAATCTTTATAGTCATCCTTTATTTTTCACCTTCTTTTGTCCCTTACATGTAATTTTAGTGTTTCTCAAACTTTAGCATGCAAGAGATCACCTCAAGGGTTTGTTACAACACAGATTGCTGGGCCTTGTCCCCAGACTTCTGATTCAGTAGCTCTGGGATGGGGCTCATGAAACAAGCACATGGATAATAAGTATGGGGTAAGACATTAGAGAATGAAAAGGAATTACTACTATTATAAATGCAAATTTTTAAAAATATAGAAAAAGTTTATAACAGTTCTTAAAAACAAGATGTTTTCAAAAATAATAACTATTCCTCAGAGTCCAGAGTCTGTCTACCTCTCCAATTTTTTTTTCTGCTTATATGTTTGGGATTCAGTGAAATGACGCCAATTTTAAATGGATTAACTGAAATTTCACAAAGAAATCGGTAATAGCATTCTACCTGGAGTACAGTTTCTATCATTTGAAATTGAACAAGTATTTTCTCTTTTTTTAAAACTATTGGTTCTGAGAGCTAGGTTTTTAAAAGTATATTATCTTATTTTTTAAGAGTTTTACAATTTATACAGGATTTTGACTATCTACTTTCTTACATTTTCATAGCACTTTGAGGTAACTGGGGTATTACAGCCATCTGACAGATTAGAAAATTGAGATACACAGAGGTAAGCTATTGCCAACAATCATAAACAATAAGCAACAGAGACTCCAGTAGAACTTGACTCCTACTCCAGGTTTTTTTTTCCTTTTTTCATGGCTTGTCAAAAGATTCTTTTTTCCCAGTTGCTGTTTTACAATATTTTCTCCTAGTGAAAATTTATTTTTTGGTGAATGTGTGTCAGGGAGGAAGCAGGAGATGAGCTATTATCGCTACCTTCCCTAATGCTGTACTGTGCTGATCACATTAATAAATGCCAAGATGGCTGGCTAACGGAGCCTGTGCCCTGAGCCCTGGAGTCCACTGCCCTCTGCCTGGGTTGCATCAGGACGAGTTTCTGTCTCAAATACATGGAGTCAAATAGTAGTGTATTATTTCCTTGTTCTGATATGGAACAACAAGTTAAAGAAAGAAAGAAAAAAAACAGCTTAGGACTCATCAATAGATAGGCTCTTGGCTCACAGGAGCTAGAGTTAGAAAGTATTTGAAAGCTCCTATTCTTAAAGAGACTAGCTTTATGCCAAATTGTATTGCTCCTGAGGCTCTGAGGAACATCTGCAAAAGGCTTTCTTAGATGTGCATCACTAAGTTTCAGGCTGCTTTCCAAGATCTGAGAGCAGCATGATGTATTCTAATTAGGCCAGAATAACAGATTTAGAATAAGGTAAATAACAATTGATACCAGATAAATTGTATAAATTTAAGCTCAGATAAATTATAGTTTATATACAGGTGTTTGTTATTTAATTTCTTTAAGTAGTAATTCCTCTTTGCTAAATATGTAATACATGTAATCATTTAGGAATTTCGTTTATTAAATCAACAGGATTTTTTAAATGATTTTGAAAGTTGGTAAGCTTACATAAATTATATTCTCCTATTTCACCAATGAAAATAAATTGGTACCAGCCTTTTAGAAAGTCATTAAGCAGGATGTATTAGGCAGTTGAAAAAAGCTCTTCTTATTCTTTGATCCAGTGATATTATTCCTGAGAAACTATCCCATGTAACCCATCTAACAGAAGAGGAAAAGTATTTACATAAATATATTTACCATGTCATTATTTATATTATAGTATGTCATACTTTTGAATTTATTATATAAGTAGGGAATATTAGAAATAACCTAAATACCCTAAAATATAAATGCTTAAATTATGTCTCATGATATATCACCATTAAACATAATGTTCATAAAGGCTAGTAGCATGAAAATACTTTTGAAAAAAATAATGCTGCTAGACTAATCTTTAAAAATGTAAAACCTACCATGATCCTCCCTCCTAGGTTAAACTTTGCAAGGGCTTCCCATTGCACTCAAAATAAAACCCAAACGCTGACTCTGGCTTGCAAAGCCCATCCCGATGTGGCTCCTGGCTACTTCCTCACTCCCCTCGTGTACCACACTCTCCTTGGCCACCAGCATCCCACACTCAGGACTACTTGATTCCACCATTTGGAATGCTGATCCTCTAGTCTTTGCTTGGCCAGCTTCTTCAGGTCTTAATTTAAATGTCCTCTCCTCCCAGAAGACTTCCTTGATTATCCAATATGAAGTAGTCAACCAGTCACTCTCTATCACGTCCCTTTGCTTTTATTTTCTGCACAGCATTCATTATCGTCTGATAGTTTTCTGTTTACTTCTTTATTAATTTGTATATCATCAGACTACTCCTACTAGGATGCATATTCCATAAGAGCCCAGATCTTGTACAATGTGACTGATATATAGAAGACGCTTCATAAATATTTCTTGAACAAATGTGAGGAGGTTCAGAGTATGATACCTAAAATACGATACTTTGATGTAACAATTGTTTTGAGCTGAAGGCAATCAAGAGGAAGCAGACATAAGAAAAACTTTCTGCCCTTTCTCTCTACTAGAAAGGGCAGGATGATGTTTCCTATCAGCCCAGAGACAGATGGCACCAGAGGAACCTACATAACAAACTTACTAAAACAACTCTTATCTTCCATTATTTCCCCCCATATATTTACCTTCCCAGTTTGCCGCCCTTAAAAACCTAAAACTCTTTTCCTTTGTCTTATCACTTCTCTACAAATGTATTGTTTCTTGTAAAGATGCTATATAAGCCCAAGTTCTAACCACTCCTTTGAGTTAGTCATCACGGAGTTTTTCTATGTGTATGTGCAATGTATATGTTAATAAATTCTGTTTTTCTCTTATTAATCTGTCTTTTGTTCAGTCTAATTTGCAGGGCCCCAGACAGAGAACCTAGGAGAGCAGGGAAAAAGCGTTTTTTCCCCTTTGCCTACAAATGAATCAATCAATATTAATACATTTTTTAAAATAGAAACATCCTTTAAGAGAAAATTTAGATATATTTAAGGAGGACTATGTAGAAATCTTTAAATGATCACATAGTGGGCCTAATTTTGAGGCTACAATACCCAGCTACCATTACCACCCTGGAACAGCTTCTGTAATTGAAACAGAAATGGTTCCCAAGGAAATTAATTACATTTTAGAGTTGTGCTTTGTGAAGCAAATAAAATTTCACAATGTCAAACATTTACAAAAATCCAGAGCAACATATAATTAAGAAATAAACTATTTAGTTCAAAGTGTAAGCATAAGAGCTGTATAAAAAAAGAAAAGATTCACATGGGATACAGCTGTTGGGTAAGATTTCATGGAGAAGACACAACTTAATTCAAGGACAGATAGAAGGATTTGGATTTAATAGGAAATGAAAAGGATCCCCGAAACATTTGGGAGAAAGTTTTTTCAGGGAACTGTAACATATTCTCATTACTTATGACTTGCTCTTTTAGAACATTCTAACCCTAACTTATCCTAATTTCGATCATTTGGCTTAGAGCCAAGATAATAGAGGACCACTAGGAAATTCCAAGTCCTCAAATTCTCAGGTAATATATAATATTTTATTTGTTTTAGAAGTTTGAAAAGCTCCAACTCGTACGCAATTGGTCAGGAGATATCTAGAATTTATAGACTGTTCTTAGCTTCTGAGCATATTGATTCAGCATCTACTGCATTAAATAACATATAACGATTTAGATATGAGACACAAGTTATTTCTGTTTACTTTCTGGGGCCTTGATATTCTTAGCAAATACAAACTGAGCTATCAGCATAAATGAAAAATAATTTTCAGGTATAAACATGGATATTTAAAAAGCTGTCTATATTTCTTTTTGTACATTGAGTGTTTTGAAAGACAAGAAAGTAAAATAAGAGCCTAAATCTTTAAGAGTAAATTTAATTTGGTGGCATTTGATTCAGACCATAAAATTTAAAAATATTAATAAAATTGATAATAATAATAATTTGTCACTAGCAGTATCTCTTAAAGTGTACTCACTTAAAATTAAATGAGATCATATTGGACTTTACCCCTCACCAAATTAAACAATTCCAGGAATTTCTGACATACCATAGGTATGTACTTGAATCCCCACCTGTGAAAAATGTTACAATGCATTATGTTTATCAGTGTATGTTTCTGAATCAATAAAATGGTAGAAAAATGCAAGACAAGCAAAGAAGAAATTTTAATACATTATGTAATACATGTTCACATCTTGTTATAATTTTATTAAATATTCAGCTGCTAACATAGCACTATAAGACTGTGCAACAAGAGCACACATATTAATAAAATATTCCTTTAACAACTTATAAAAAAGAAACACGCAGATTTGACAAGCACATAATATGGTAAATTTTAGTAATATGAAAATATAGCTGTATATTTCAACATAAACTGAATGTTCAACATTTTAAAATACCAGTAGTGGGAATAAAGTAATTTAATAGGCAGAATTGCCCCTAGTCACTTGCTAACTACTGAAAATTTGCTTGTAAAATTTAATACTCTATGTTGAGGAGAGGAGAAAAGAGCAAATATGAAGAAATCATGTATTAGTGAGTATGTTGTTCTAGAAACTTTAAATAAAGGAATAGCAACACTTTACCCCATTGTGTTTCCAATAAACTTCATATTTCTACCTAACAAACATTTTCATAACAATCATTCTGATACTTGCTTTTGCCTTACGCCCACAAAAAGTTTGGTTATAAAGAGTTATTATTCCTAACATATATAGTACACACATATTTTCACAGTTTTAAAAATTTACTCAGTTTATATACACACATAGTTTTAAGCCAATAAATGCTACAACATAAATCACTAGCATAATGATATGCAGCCATAAAAATTCCACATTTACCACAAAACAGAATTATTACATTAGGGGATCCCTAGGAAAAGAATTCCTTCCTATATAGATTTTGTCATATATAAAGTGGTATGGCAGAGAGAATTCACACTTTAAGAGGGATAACACTTCCCAATTTCAATGAGACCCTTAATTTAATTATATGAGGGAAGATTTAAAGACTAGAAATCATTAAAGAAAAATGTGAAGCCAGAAAATTCTGTCAGTCAGTAGCTCTTTTATATCTCTAATTGACCAAAAATAAGAGATCTGATCAGAAGATACCGTATTTCTGTTGTTGTTATTGTTCTTGCTTAGGCTAAGTCCTCCCGATGCTACAATGCTGACACTCATGAGAGCCTATGTTGCTGGGGCCTTACTGGCCTCCGTTTTAAGGACAATCACTTCTAAAGCATCTGTCTCCTCCCTGGATAAAGGATCTCATCATTTTTACTTATTCTAGGTTGCCCAATTCAGATCATTAAACTTTCAAGTATTGCCTGTAGCTAAGCCAAATTCACCAGCACCTCACCAAATGCAACATTAACTCAGTGGCAAGAAACACACACACACACACACACACACAATCTCCAAATGGATTCTATATTAAAAATGTTTTTTTCAGATCCAATTCCTAATTATTCCAAATGAAACCTCCACAGAAAAATCCATTTTAGGACAGCCTGGAATTCTTTAATATCATCTCTCCTCTGTTTTGATATGCTGTTGCCATTAAACCAACCTGGTATCTGTGTTTCTTCCAAACAAGGTGGCACCGGTCCAATGTTTTAGAAATGTGTGAGCTTCCCCTAGAATGGCATATATTTAGCGATTCCTGCTTAACAGAAAGTTTCCGTATTTGCTGTATTATCCAGAAATATTGAATTAAGAACCATTGCACAACTAAGATTCTTACTTCTTTGCCCATCATTGTTTATTCCAAATATGTTATTGCCGTCAGAGCAATTTATTCTCCCCAGGCAGATTAAGAACACTATTAAGATCCTTCCTAAACTGTCCCAATTTAGGACCTATAATCACATCTTTCCTGTAATAAGGAATTAAAGTACAACCAATAGCCTGAAAAATATCTTTATTTTATCAGTAAAGAAACTTGGCTATATTTCTTGTGTTTTACAGGACCTATAAGCAATAAATATATAGCATTTGCCTTTGTGTGTTGTCATTTATAACCAAGCTGCTATTTTGTGTTAGAATCCACCTACTGCCATGTATATTGAATGAGAAAATTGATGCTCCTCTTCCTTTTCTATTTCTCTTTCCTCTGAAGCCAATTATTATTTGCATTTTCGTACCAGGTCTCCAGTGTAGCTGAACCAGTTAACTTAGATTAAAGTTACACTAAAAGTCCTATTATGTTTTCCAGAGTCTCACAAATATTTTTAAAAGATCATGTTGATAGTATGTTTTCTGATCACTCTGCCCAAAATGTCAATGGTGATCTGTTGACCTTTCCTTTAGCAAAAGCTCACAAAAGCATGATAAAATCAAAAGAAGATTTAGGATTTAAAACCACATAGGTGATATTACATTTAAATAATAATACCAAAATAGATGCAATTTAATGGGAAAATATCCAAAGATATATAATACACAAAATAATAAAATATTTTTAGCAGTATAACATACTTTATCATGGTCTTGGTATCTCCATTATTATTGCTGCTATTATTAACATTTGAATGAAAGAAAAAATTTATCCTATAAGTATTTAAGATTGCTTAAAAGGAGCTCTTAACCTCATGGTTCAGAGTGTGGCTCAGTCTCTAAAATGCAGTATTAGGGGCCGGCCCTGTGGCTTAGCGGTTGAGGGCACGCGCTCAGCTGCTGGCGGCCCGGGTTCGGATCCTGGGCGCGCACCGACGCACCGCTTCTCTGGCCATGCTGAGGCCACGTCCCACATACAGCAACTAGAAGGATGTGCAACTATGACATACAACTATCCGCTGGGGCTTTGGAGGGAAAATAAATAAATAAATAAAAAACTTTAAATGCAGTATTAACAGGGAGACCAGGCCCATTCTGGGTCTACGTTAGAAGGGAACAGAAATCTTCCAAGTCCCTTTAATTACTTGGAATTACCCTGTCAAAGTGGGAAACTGCTCTTATACAAACAATTTAGAGCAGTTTGACTGGATTTTCTGGGGTCATGTATGCAGGAATGCCTTGGGTCTAAACCACTGCTTTTCGACTGATTTTTAGATCCCAATGTATTTATTAGTAACAAGGATTTACTACACAAGCAGAGGAAAAGCTTTTCAGAATCTCCAGAGGGCAAAAGCAGGGATTGTATAAGTAGACTTAAAAGCATCTATCCCATTACATTTTTAATTAAACCCTTAAAGCTGACATGTCTCTTCCAGTTTAAAATCACTGGTCTAGACCCCAGAGCTGCGGGAAATACAGCAAGAAACAGAATAATGTGGCTAATGGAAAAATTTGTTACTTAATTTATACCTTTAACTATTGCTGATGGATTCCACTGGAATAATAAGCCCCATTTGGGAGGAAGAGTGAAGATAAAGAGGAATTAAAAGAGAAATCCCCACTATTATGGAAGTGTGAGGTTAGGAAATGGTGGGATATATTCAGATGATAAAGAGAGCTGCATTAATCATTTGTCAAAGACTTAATAAAAATCAAATGTGTTCAACCCTAAAACCTTCTTCACATTAGACATTTTAGCTGTGTAAAATAAATATCATCTAAAATGTAAATAAAAGATAGCTATACTCTAAAAGAAAGCTATATTGTAATTTTTGTGAAGTATTTATATAGAAGCTAATATAACTGTTTACCTCAGAAAACTCCAAAGTGTAAAATGAAATTTTCATTACAAATGACATTTCTAAAATTTCAATAGCTACTGGAAACACGATAAAAATTTCTTGATCTCATTTACCATAAGAAATGTATCTAACGTTACATTCCATTAAAAAAAATTACATATTTGATTTTGGCAAAAGTGTTGTGTTTAGATCATTTAGGAGTGGTTCTTAAATGATTTTTCCAATTAAAACTGCCTCTACCGTTTGCCAGTGCTGTCACTTTGGGTGGAGTGCTTCAACTGTCTATGCCTTACTTAATCACTAAACAGGATTAATAATTGTATTTATTTCTTAGGGAAGTAAAATCAAATACCTGATATGTAATTCCTTTCATGAAAAAAATTCCATAGTAGTTCTTTCACACAAAGAAAAGCATGATTCAGAGTTTCAAATGGATCATTGTAGTCCAGAAAGCTCTATATCAACATCCCGTTGCATTCAACAACTTTTCCTAGAGAAATTATTGTACATCTTAAAAGATGCTAGGCAAGAAAAGGATGATTCATGGCGTAAGAGTAATGAATGAATTTCTTTCAATTACATTCCAATTATTCAAGGGTTCAAAATGCTAAAAAGACAGTTTTCCTGTATTAATCAGAAAATAAGGACAATAGCTTATTTAGTACCTCTCATTTTTCAAACTGCTCTCATATTTATCATCTTCATTGAGTGTTATAATAACTTACAAACTATATGTCTTGAAAACTTACGTTTTTGAAGACTGTCTCTCTCGTCTACACAACATAAAATAGGTATTCAATAAATGTATGAAAATATAATTAGCTCTAATTATGAACATTAGTTTACAATAAGAAAGATGAGAAATCAAATGTTCTATGTCTTATTGCTAGTGGTGGATCAGGGATTTCAAATTCATTTTCTCTGATTCTCTCCTAAAATCTGTTTTGTCACTGGAGACAGCATAAGAATTCACCACTATGATGACAAATTAGATAAATTGTCATAGTGAACACAATTAAATTACATAAGTACAAATGTATAATTAGATTCATAGAAATAGCATACATATATAGTATTTACAATGCTAAAATAATTTTAAGAACAGATTTAACACTCAGAATAGTGTATAAAACAAATATAAATAAATTGTAACGTCAGTAAAGGACAATAACACAATGGCTAGATATGTAAACAGAATACCCACAACCAACTTTGATTAAGGTTGCTATTTTCGCTTTTCAAATCTTAACAGAAGGCGTGGCATGAGCATCATTTACAGAGTAATGGAAATGGGTTTAAGAATCACATCATAGAACTCCATGACAAAAGAAAAAGACAATGTGCAAGGGAAAATAAATCTTTATTTCCAAATATTTCATGTGTAGAATATCAAAAAGTCATTTTCAACTATACTATAAATAAGAGAAATTTTAAAAATCCAACGACATATTAATTCAGAAGGCGAGCTTGATTTTCCTAGATTGCAAGACAACCCAGATTGCCAGAAATCTTTGGGAACACAAATGCAGGCATTCCCTTGTCTGGGGTGTGTTGGGAGTGTCAAAATTGACTTTGGTGGAGATATTTTAAAATAGAATTGAAGCTGCCTTTCCAAGGAAACTGCCTTGCCATCTTGAACCTAGGACTGCACCAAACCTTTGGACTGGGCCAAAATCACAATCGTTTTACAAGCTACTATTTGAGAAGTCAGTAGGGAAACGAATATCCTGATCACAAGGACTGATGATTATGGATTCTTTATCTGAAGATAGAATCAGTACCCAATCTTGCAAAGCCAAGAGTAATTCAGCTTGTCAATACCAATATGAATTTTTCTTTACAATTCATGCACTTTTTCATTTTCTCATAAAACCCCTGCTTTCATCCTGTAATCAGGGCGCTCTTTGGGTTTCTACCTGAATCTGTTCCCCAAATTCCAATTCTTTGACCCCAAATAAATACTTTGCCTCTTCTGTTTTCGAAGGTTGACAGGAGTAATAAACAGTAGAGGCATTAGAATCACCCTATGAGCCCTCGATTCTGTTAATTCCCATCTATGATTCACCCACTCATCCTTTAAAACTCTAGTAAAATATCACCCCCTTAGTCAACATTAATCATACCATCCTCTGCACATTCATTCTTCAATTAGTCTTCTCATCACATTGTACCATATACCAAATCACTAGGGAGTTTGGGCCTTGAAAGCCAAAAACCAGGACTATTTACATCTGAATCTCCAGTGTGTAGCACTGTGCAATCACCTTACTAGGCACTTAAAACAATCATTTTCCATGTCATTCAAATATTCCAGTGACATCTGTGAAGCTTTTCCTTATCCATCCTGCTGGAAGCAATGCTCATTGGATCACAGCACCTTAGGACTTTGTCTACAGCCGCCACTCCCCTGCTGCCCCCTTCACTTAAATCTCTCTATGCTGTATTAGAGTTATTACATCTATGTTTTATCTGCCTTACCAAAGCACCAGCCACTTGAGAGCAGGCTCCTATATTATTCTATTCATATCCCACGCAGTATAAATTGCTTTGCCTTATAGACAGTAGGCGCATAGTACAGACTTTGTTAAATTCACCAGTATATATATGTGGTGAATACATGAAATAAGGGATGGAAATGCAAAACCTAGATTACAGCACTGAAATACGAAAGAAGTAAATTTTTTTACGTCCACATCTTTCAGAACTTTGACGTATTCAGTTCACTAATATTCTTGCTCATGTAAGTTGGCATTTAACAGTTTGGTTAAACTTTTATTAAACTAACAAGCCCTGGAACGGAAAATATACTTTAAAATATGGAGTGAGGTTTGTTAGCATCAGAACAGGATGACAATAAATATTTAACATTATAGTAATGCAGGGTGCTTTACATGCCAGATATAATGCTTTTAGCCACTTATCTCTTATTAAACAACCAGAGAACCAACAATATTGTTCAACCTGGAAAGTGTCTTCAAACAGTACTAACAATGTGGAATAACGTATAAGGAAAATAACAATAGGAAAAGCAAACACAGAAACTGTGGAAATCATTCATTCCTAGACAAGACTGAAAGTATATTTACTTTCAGGTATCTAGTTAAGAAATTTACCATCACTATTAGATATTTAAAGACCTGGATATAAATTTAATACTTTAACTTCACCAATCACGGCTGCCAGTGCATAAATGATCAGCTACTCTAGGGCTGTTCTTATCACTAGACTTGATTAGGGGATTTCCTTTTAATTCTGGACTCTTGTTATTTACTATCGTGAGAGGTGTACGAGTCATGTAAGCCTCTGATTCTGCTTTGCTTTTGTTTTTTTTGCCAAATGAGTGTAATAATACCTGTCTATCACAACAGAGCTTAAGAATCCAATTGGCACGTATAGAAACTTCTTGAATGTTATTTGTCATGCAGATATTTGAAAATATTATTATTAATACTATTACTATTATTGTCACCTACTAACTGCCCCAAGGAACTCAAGGGAGGTTTTGGAAGCATTTAACTTTTCTCCAAATTGTTTTTTTAGTTATGTTAAGAGATGCAATCACCAACCACCCTGAACTGGTCCAAATCCCACTGCAAGAGCGATACCTGCACAGACAGGCTGAGAAGTGCCCAAGAGATTACCTTTGCTTCATTTTAATGTTAAGATCTCCAACCAGGAGGAGCCTAGGCCTTATTACCATAACATGCGACGTACGTGGAAGCATGTTTTCCAACTGAGCCTGCACAAGCAAATACCTTTTGTATATTTATTCCCCATCCGAAACAAAAGCCCTCTCCTTTCCCTTGTTTGAGGAGTCACGGCTTTGGAAATAATTCCCTGTGGGCTCCTTATTTGCTTCAAATAAATCTTACTTTGTGTGACAAATGCTTCTGGTGAAGGCTCTGATATCAATTCACCAAGAAGCAGACCCACTTTGGTTTGGTAACATTATTGTTATTCTGGAATCCTAGGAAAATCATCCTACCCAAAAGAATCCTCACAGTGTTTGTAAATTTATCCTTGGGTGTTAATTTGTTTGGAGATAAGATTGTCCAGAGATGACTTGGCTGAACACTAAATTGTGCAGATATCTTGGATGGGGACCAAGCAGAGAGCTAATTTCAGAAGATGGACAGACTAGAGTAGGCAGATATGACTGGGCTAGGTGAGCACTGGATTTTTAGGCACAGTGTGGTTGAGTAGAACATGACTGAGAAGGGGAAGATAAAAGGCCTTAGATGGTGTAGAAAGGAGAAAGGGAATGAAAGAGGGAGACAGAATGAAGAGAGAAGAGGGTATTGAAAGGATACATCATAGGTAAACATGACTATTCTATTCCTTCAAATTCCAAGTGGTAAGACAAGTCCACAGGGGCCGGCCCCGTGGCGTAGCAGTTAAGTGTGTGTGCTCTGCTGCTGGCGGCCCAGGTTCGGATCCCGGACACGCACCGATGCACCGCTTGTCAGGCCATGCTGTGGCGGCGTCCCATATAAAGTGGAGGAAGATGGGCACGGATGTTAACTCAGGGCCAGTCTTCCTCAGCAAAACAAGGAGGATTAGCATGGATGTTAGCTCAGGGCTGATCTTCCTCACAAAAAAAAAAAAAAAAAGACAAGTCCACAAATGACTTTTATGGGAAGAAAGTAATAACACATCATACAATTACTGTAGAGATTAAATAGTTCAGTGGCTACATGTGGTGGAAAGGGGAGATAGGAGAGATTTCATAAAGAAAAAGGGAAAGTGACTTTTGAGAATAAAGTCCATCTGTGTCCACATATCTTAACAGTTAGGGACTCAGAACTGAGGCCATCTGTGTTAACATGACTTAACTATTTGTTCTAGAAAATTCTTGCCAGGAAGATAAGGCTATAAGCCAATAAATTAACATTACTGTTTGCTTCAGGAATTTTCTGCAAACCAATTTATCTAGACAAATAATTTTCTCATTAGGACACAGAGCAGAGCTTGTTTAGTAAAAATAATTTACTCGTTAAGATTATCAACACCCTCACCTAGCAATCTTCAAGTCATTACAGTTTGCCCAACACCAGCCATTTCTCCCCTTGAAAGACCTACTATCACCCACTTGAGTCTGAAACCCTGACAATGTCGAACTTTACCTGAGCCTTGTGCTCCCACTTTTTTCTGGAAATGCTCCCTCTAACTGTGCTCTGAGAAAGAACTAATACAAAGGACTGACTTGCCCTCAGGTATTCAGAGAACTCACTGCCTCCATCCTTCAGATAAAACCTCCTCAAGACTCCCTTCATTATTTGCCTAAAGCCCCAGGTTTTCTCCCTTTTCTGTGAGATGTTCCTCATTAATAAAAGCTCTCTGCATTCCAATAGCCCAGATAACCATCTTCTTAATTCCCTGGTGCACTTTATGTTTAATACTCCCAAAACCTATAAATATCCTCCCCTGACCTCCACATTCTGAAACACTACTAATATTGTCAAGGTGGTACATTTTCTTACCACAGTGCGTCTAATAAACTTAGTTTTGCTTGATTCACAAGTCATCCTTGTGGTATTTTTTGTGATTCTGCTGTCAACACTGTTAAGGTAAGCCTTGAAAAATACAGGAGGAGTTTGGGTCCATAGCAATAGGCAGTAGGGGGTAGATGTGGGAGGGAAGAGGTAAAGGGAATATGTGAAGTGGATAAAAATTTATGTGAAGTGGTAAGTGGCTTCTCTTTGGAAATTAAATATTTCAGGGAAGCTGGATGAAATTAGACACATGTAAGAAATTCTCTGGTGATAGAGATGGAAAGATAGGTTGAAGCAACATCACAGAATGCCGTAGACATGCCAGGATGAAGAATCTGCAAGGAAGTGAGTGACTATAAAATTTTAATAGAAATTTTACCTCTATCTAGTCCTGTCACCCATTTTCCTCAAGTTTATCCATTATCCAGTTCACTTCAAATAAGACATTTGAGGGCATTTCAAGAGCACAACTGAACTGAATTGACTTATCAAAATATTTCAGAGTTAATATATATCGAATTTTGTGGGATTTTCTTTAGAGGTATTATATCCTGACTACATACCTCTGGGACTATAGTTGAAATTCTATGTGACTTTATCCTTCTGTGTCTAGGAACTCCCCCTTAGCTCATTAAAACTTTAGAATAACAAAAATGTGCCTTCCTCTTATTTGAGACCACTTGTAAATTGTTGTTGGTATATGATGGCCTTTAATTCAAAGCCACTGCATGAACAATCACTTCCTACCACAAGTCTTCTGCTCCTCCTCTATTATGTCCTTAAAGCTTTTCTTTGGAGATTGTCAACAATGGCTTCCTTTCAAGACTAGATTAAAAACTGAGCATAACTACTGGCCTTAGGGCATCTGGAAATTCAAAAAAAAAAAAAGATAAACAAGTCTATTCTGGCCTCCATTGTACATTCTGCTGTTTGGAGCTTAGTAAGAAGTAAAACCAGTCAAAAATAATTTGGCTGATTTGGCTATTAGAGTTTGTTTTTGCAAAGTGACTGATGATTGAGACCGAAAGGATATTAAAAGATATTAAAAGATGTCTCAAGGCCTTTGCCTGGTTAGTCAGGTATGTCTGGAGCACCTCTCCTCCATCCTCACAAACCTCATTCCTTCTTGAGGGCTTCCCATCTAAAGGCAATGCAGCCAGTGATTTTCTATTGCATTATTCTCTCATTTTCTTCATGGCATTTATCACTAAATTGTCTTATCTACCTCTTGGTTTGTTTACTTGATCTACCTGCTCCCAATCCTTTAAAGCATTTGCAATAAGCTTTAAAGTTTATCTTCTTTCTAAAGATACCTTTGAATCTTTGATTCTATCAAAGGAACATAACTGAAGCTGTGTTTGACAGTTTTACTTCTTCAGCAGTTGCCCTTGTTTAGTAAATGGCACTACCATTCATTCATTCTGTTGCTCAGTCCGAAAACCTTGGACTCTTCTCTTTCTCCTATATTTCAAATCACATTTATCAGCAAAGCCTGTCAATCCAGTCTTACAGTGCATCTCATCAGCCCAGAAGTACCACCCAAGTCCAAACAACTGCCACTGACTAACCACCCCAAGTAACTCAGAGGAGGTTTTGGAAGCACTTAACTGTTTCTCAAAATTGTCTTTTAGTTAAGTTCAGAGATGCAATCACCAACTGCCCTGAACCGGTCCAAACTCCTCCACAAGAGCAATGCCTGCACAGATGGTCCAAGAAGTGTCCAAGAGTTACCTTTGCTTCATTTTAATGTTAAGATCTCCACCCCAGGAGGAGCTTAGGCCTTGTTACCATAACATATGATTTACGTGGAAGCATGTTTTCAAACTGCGCCTGCGCGAGCAAATACCCACCTCTACATGTGATGACAAAACCTCCCTTTTGAATATTCATTCTCCATATGAAATAAAAGGTACCTCTTTTCCTTTGCTCAGGAGCCACAGCTTTGGAAACATTTCCCGGTGGTCTCTTGATTTGCTGCAAATAAATTTTCCTTTGTGTGACAACTACTTCTGGTGAAGGCTTTGATTTCAACTCACCAAGAAGCGAACCCACTTTGGTTTGGTAACACAACCACCATTTCTCCTGTTCCTACTGTAATGGCCTCCTATCTGGCCTCCCTGCCGCCACTCCTCCAGAACCCCCAATTCTTACTCAGCCAAAATGGTCTTGAAAAATACTATATCAAACCATGTCAATCACCAGTTTAAAATCCTACAATGCCTTCTCATCCCACTAAGAATAAAATCCAAACTCTCTGCCATGGCCTCTAAGGCACTACATGATGTGTGCCCTATGCTCTCTCTGACCTCATCATTCACCTCTAGGCAGTTAGCACTCTGCTCCAGGCGTACAGGCCTCCTTGTTCATCCCCAACATACTCCCACTTCAGGGCCTCTGCACTTTGTTTCCTCTTCCCTGAGACATATCCACAAGGATCATTTACTCACCTCATTCAGATTTCTACTCAAATATCACTTCCCTAAAAAGGCCTTTTTTGATGATATTAACATAATACTCCTTACTCCCTATTCTCCTAGCCTACTTTATTTTTCTTCATATTACCTATGTAATGTAATTGACATTACATTAATATATCTCTTTGTTGTATGAACCCTGAAACGAAAATAATTTCCTATTCTTGTGTTAAACATTATGGAAAACAGGCATATTTTCCTATCCTTGTGTTAAATAATTTTGGAATCAAACTTACTTCCCTGTCCCTGTGCTAAGTCCATGGTGAAATGTACTTTTTTCTTTTGTTTGACAGCAAGCAAAATAACTTAGTTGCTTACTTGAGGAAATACCTACCCTTGAGAGATATAAGTGAATCATACACAGATTAGTCTTCAAGTTTTGCCATAAGATCCTCACCTCACTGTGCGCTCCAGGTCAAAATAAATCTGTCATAAATTCTCCTCAATGCCAACCAGTTTCTCATGTTGCAAGACCCTTGAAATCACCCAGTCCAGTCCTAACACTCTAATAATATCCTGCTCCAATTCTCCATTTTGAAGCCCAATTATGGCTCTGTCAAGGTGGTACCCAACTGCAATGTAGAAATCTAATAAACTTAGCTTTGCTTGATCAAAAATATTTTTTCTGGTGGTATTTTGGAGAGTTACTGGTTGATAATCTTGGAGGTTCCACCAATATCCTGTCAAGACTCCCTCACTACTTTTGACTCAAGGCTCTAGAGTCTAGACTCAGAACAGAACACCTCCCTGAGGCCCCTTGAGGTTTCCATTTGGGGATCTCTCTCCAACCAGTAAGGTTGGTCTGAGTTTTGATTTTTTTCACCGATCTTCCAAACACTTCGTTTATTTTGTCTCCTATGAGTGCAGAATAGCTGTAAATCTTTGTTTATTTAATCCAATTAGAAAATTGTTATCCTCAGTAGAAACATACAAACTACTCATTTTTTCTGCCTATTCCTGTCACTTTCTGTTGTGAATCTACATAACCCAAATAAGTTTGTCTTGAACCATGGAGTCAATGGTCAACATGGTTAACTGTCTCCCGGAATAAAAGAATGTAAGGTCCTTAAGGGCTGGTACCTAGACTGCCTTGTTACCACATCAGCCCTGGAACCCAGAGAAGTGCCCATTATGTAAAAGGTGCTCAATACATATTTGTTGACTAAATGAAGATGTTTTCAAATATAAAATATTTAATAGTTAAAAAATAAAAAAAAAAACTGCATAAGATGCACCTTCTTGATTTTCTCACATCAAAATTTCTGACAGGAATTATTTGAAAACTATGGATGGAGAGAAATGTAAGAAAAACTGAGTCATTTATATTAGCTATCTACATATTGCTATACATAAATTTCAATGTTAAATATAAGGCTTTAGTTAGTGGTTGTTTGGGAAGCAAGCTTGAACAAGGCTATGCCCTATCCGTGGAGCTCACATTTTATGCAGGATATAGATTCCCTCCATTCCTTGGGCTTGACAAACTAGAGCCTTCCCTGCCTTAGAGCTAGAGCATATATTTTCTCTTTCCTCAAATGCCAGTTTTTAGCTGAGGAGAAAAAAAGAAAATGTTAATATTTTATACTCCATTTTAGATTTTCTTAAAATCCATTGGTGGAATATTATATTAAAATAAAAAGGCATATATTAGTTAAAGTCAAAGAATATTTCAAAGTCAGAGGATTTTAGCAACATACCAATTATATTAAATAAATATAATCAATCAGCATCTAACCTGGAAATTCTCTCTGTACAAGTTAACACAGTATTACCTCTTCAGAAATTCCCCTGGATTATTGTCACTCACATTACTTATTCTATGTTCCACTTCCCAAGATAATTGAATAAAACTTAACGGCAACAATAATGTTCTGATTTAGCTTTTCAAAGTTTCACAAGCAAATGGGTTTTTAAAAACTAGAATTCATGGCTTGAAGTTTCAGGTATATCATCCTTGCCAGTTTAAATTTGTTAAAATTCTTTTTCTATATATTTACATATACAAAAGGCAGCAATATGTCATATGGAACCCACTAACTAGACCAGTCGGGTATTTCCTGTTTCAAATATTTAACTTTAGCACTAGTATTTTTCCTCCAATTCTGTATGTGCCGAACATATTTCTTCAAATTTGCTTAGACATCAGTAAGCAGGAGGCTAAACTTGTTAACCTTTTATGGTCTCTCCTAACCTCATCACTAATGCTATATCTCCTTTCAACAAATATGGCAAGATCAGCTAGTGAAATCCTGCTCACGGCATCTAAACTTTCACTTTGAGAGGCTGACAGCAGAGTTTTCTAAGGTCTGTTTCCTTTGCTGGTTCTTTTTATCTTGTTAATTCTAATTCAATTTTTTTATGTAGTTGCATGATATTTGGAAAGCTGCTGCTATTTTATGATTGCTAATTAATGTTGTCATTTGCATACCAGAACACTGAGGCATAGTTTTAAAAGTCAATACAACATTTAATTCATTATCTAATTGTCCTATATTTATTGTGGACATCGATGAAAATATGACCTTCCTAAAATCAATCCCTGCTGTTCCCCCACACTCAAAACAAGCAAAACAAAATCTCTACTCTAATAGTGCAAGGTGTAGCAATATCATAAACTGACAAATTCATAGGCTATCTTCTCTATATTGCCAAAAGTATTCCTGATTCATTTTAATATATAAAATATAGTTTGAGAACCAGCAATATTCAAAGAAAGTCTTACTTTACCACTGAGTTTTCTATCCCTGAACCAGTTACATATTCCCTCTGAGTCTGTTTCTTCATCTCTAAAAAGACAGTAATAGCGTCTATTTTGCAAGGTTTTTACACAGATACAAATGCAAATCACCTTACCTAGTGTCTACATCATCAGAGCAGCCCAACAAATAAAACATATTCTCATTTTTTTTTTTTTTTGTCAGGAAGACTAGCCCTGAGCTAACATCCAATGCCAATCCTCCTCTTTTTGCTGAGGAAGATTGGCCCTTGGCTAACATCTGTACCCATCTTCCTCTACTTTATGTGGGAAGTCGCCACAGCATGGCTTGACAAGCCGTGCCTAGGTTGACAAGTGGTGCGTTGGTCCATGCCCCGGGATTAACCTGCGAACCCCAGGCCACCAAAGCGGAGCATGTGAACCTAACCTCTACGCCTCCGGGCCGGCCCTAACACGTTCTCATTTTTAACAAAACAAAATGAGTAAAGAGCAGAGGTTTATTTTTCAAATCTGCTATACTGAAGCCCCTCAGCATATACCTTTAAAAAGTATCCATCTTTCAAGTCTACTAATTTAATATTTTAAATAGTAACCATTTTTTACCGTGTGAGGAAGACTGCCTCTCAGCTAACATCCATTGCCAATCCTCCTCTTTTTGTTGAGGAAGATTAGCTCTGAGCTAACATCCGTGCCCATCTTCCTCTACTTTGTATATGGGATGCCACCACAGCATGGCTTGATGAGTGGTGTGACGGTCCACGCCCAGGATCCGAACCTGCAAACCCCAGGCCACCGAAGCGGAGCGTATGAACTTAACCACTACGTCACCGGGCTGGCTCCCTTAAACAGGAACTATTTACCATGTATTTACTACATGCAAATACTTCAATCACAGCTCTCCACTAAAATTAGGATGGGCATTATTTGCTTTCCATATATTATCCCCTTTAATCCTCCCAACCAACCATCTTAAATGAAATTACTATTGCTTTGCTTTTAGAGGTGAGAAAATTAAGTCATACAAATTAGGTAACTTGCTTATGGCCAAAACTACTAAGTGGCAACTCCCCAGTTTAATCCTATGTTTGTCTGCCCTTTCAATTCAAACATATTTTCCCCAAAATATTAATCCATTGATTAGATAGAACAGAAAGTAACTAATATTTGTTGATAGCCTAGTATTTGCCAGATATCTGGCCAGTTACTTTTTATTTTTATTTTAAGCACTCTTCAAGGTCACCTATTGTCCTCAGATTTTTGTAGAAAATGAAACTGAGGTTCATAAAGGTCAGTAAGTAATACATGACCAATAAGTGGCAGAGCCAATATTCCAACTCAGATCTGCCTGGTTCCAAAGCCTGTGTACAGATGATGTGAACAGTGAAAAAAGTTAGGCCTTTGGATCAGACCAATCTAGGATATGATATCAGGTTTGCCATCTGTCAACTCTGTTAAACTTCATTGGGCCTCAATTTGGGCTCCTAAAAAATGGACATAATAGTGCATTTCTCCTAAGTTTGCTGAAAGAATGTAATGAGATTATATAAGGCAATTAACACATTGCTAAAGATCTAGTACATTTAAAGGTAGCTCTTATATCATCTACCTCAGGAAGAGGTGAAGCCATAAGGACTGAGACAAATAAAAAACGATTCCCAGGTTTCCAACTTGAAAAACAGGTGTTTCCATTTTTCAAAACTTAAAATATATACTCCTATAATAAACAAATATGTCATTTCCTTCCTGTTCATCTCCCTTTCCACCTCTGAAGAGGGACTCATGTATCATGTGACATTTCATTATCTCCCACAACAACTGATGTATGTACACCCACTGGAAATGGACTGGCCAGTCATCTTCGTTCTACAAATTTGAGATTGGACATGGGAAGTGTGGCCAGTCAGTTATAGGCACTAAAGGTGTAAGGCTTTCTAAACTATGGACTTGTAGACTTTTTTGACTATATACTCTCTGTTAAAAGAACAGAGTAAGGTAACTCTTCTGGAGAGTAGCAGGAAAATAATTCAGAAATATAGAGTTAAGCTGAGATGAGAGAACATGAAGCACCAAAAAGAGACAGAGAGTAGGTGGTTGTCAAGTTTCTGAGACGTCAGCTGTACTTCCTAAAACTGAGTTCCTTGAGATTGTTCTGTATCCTTTTCAACAAATGTTTTCATTTATGCTAATTCCAGGTTTCTGTTTTTGTAACCAAATAATCCCTACGACAGACTATATGTTAGGGGGAAAATATAGAATAGTGGACATTTTGGTTATCTCCCCAACATCAGATTTATCCTTCTCCATTATATAGCAGTCATGTGACTGATGTGATTGGGTGGGACTGCCCACCGATAGTTCTAGATGTGGACCATGACTGGTCTAAGAACTTGCCACAGTGGCTGGTTAGGGAAACAAACGGAAGCCAGCCAGCTTCCCTTGGCTAGGAGGAATTTTTACCACGAGGGCTTCTGAGGAAGGTCTCTTGTTTTATGGAAAGAGCTCTCTAAAGATTTGCATTCTTTCTTTTTGCAGGGTGTCGATGAAGAAATAAAGCCTAGAACAACTGCAACTTTGTGTAACTCTCAAAGAAGCCAATTTGGGAACAGAGCTGACTCTCAGAGAACCACAGAGCCAAAAAATTCTAAAGAAATAGAGCCACGTCAGCTTTTACCAGGTCTACAGCTCTAACTACTTGTGAGCCAATGTATCTCCCTTAGTGTTTAAACAGCCAGTTGAGTTGGGTTTTTTGTTAGTTGCAAATGAAAACATCCTGCCTAATATAGGAGAGAGGGAAGGGGATGGAGAGACAAATGAAGTCAATTTTGGGCATGTTGAATTTGACAATCTTGTAGAATATCCAGAAGGAGATATCTAGCATGCAGTTGGAAATACAGCTTTGGAGTCTACAAGAGAGATCAAAGCTGTGGATATAAATTGGAAGGGTCACGAGCATAAAGGTGGGAACCAAAACCCTGGGCATAGTTGAAGTCACCCAGAGAGGACACATTTAGGGCTGATTGTGTGCTTTTTTCTTTTAGTCACCAGTATCATTTGGTTCAGACAAAACCTACTTAAATCTAATTTTATTTTATACATTTTACTTGCACTTGAAATGTTTCAGAACCATCAAAAAATTAAATTTTTGGAACTCACAGATATTCAACTATATAACAAGAACTATGCAGTTGTTTGAATTGCTTTTCAAGATATGTTGAAATTTCAATCCTAAGGATTTTCTCATATGGGATATAAATTTAAGGATTTGAACAGAAGAATCGAGTGTTAGATTTTCTATTACTATATACCAAAAATAGAACTTGCAGATATGACTTTTAGCTGGCAGTTTTTTTCCAGTTCACTCAATTCTGAATTCTATGCTAAATAAATAGTATATCTGAATTTATTAATTCCATTGACAATTATAACATATGTATAAAACTCGAGGCAATAAAAAGGACTATAGATTTGATGTTTCTACAGTGCTTATTTTGGAAGAAAGGTTGATTTCTGCTTGCTTCTTACAATCCCCAAATGGGTATCAGAAAAACATATTTGATTGAAAGGACACAGATGTTTTCTTTACTGCTAGCGTGAGTGTTAGATCAGAGGCAAGGATGTAGCACTATAAACACTGGAGAAGAAATTAAACAAACAAAGCACTGGAAGAGAAAATGGAGAAGGGATTAAAAATAAAAGGTGAGGGGAAAACAGTTATAAGACATATAACTACTTTCTCATAACAGGAATTTCTGGCTATGTCTTTATGACGAAAACAAATCCAAGGGCATTCTGAACAACAGAGAAAATCAATATAATCAACCCTAAAAATAACCTTCTACTTTGTGAAGATCTTAACTTTGAGGTATAAAATTGAGATTTTAAGGCATCTACTTAAATGTCCTCATACCAGGCATCTTGCCACCAACTTCAGTGAAACTTGCCCCATTTGATAGTGAGTCTCTTATGTGGAAATTCTGAAAATTCTGTCACAATCTCCCAAATAAATATACCATGACTTTTTGGATGGATGTGTTTTTGCTTCTCCTACAAGCACCACTTGGAGTTCTAGTTATCTGATCCAGGCCCTTGGGAAAATAAATAAATCTGTGAGTCTCCATTTCCTCATTACTAAAAAGAGGGAATTATATCAATAATTCTTACTCAAGGGAGCATTGTCCCTTGAAAATCAGAACTTCTAGATGTACATGGATGGGTGCAGTTCTTTGAGAAATCAATACATGATATTAAATACAATTTTATTTTTCAAAAAGAAAAAAACTGATGTTTTCATATTACAAACTATAGAAACTTTAACTCAGCAAAATAATTTTTGAAATACACTATCTTTTGCAATTAGTGACTACCAGATGGAGAAGGAATATGTGGGAAGAATACCATTGCAAGGGGAAAGCCCTCACGGAATCTCTCCCTGGTTGGGTTCTAGAAGCTGCTTCCAGTTTGTACATTTTACTATTTACACTTCTCTCACTCCTCTGCCTTCTGATGCAGTTTTGTACAGTTTGCATGTACACAAAGCCTCCCTACAATCTTATCCACTTCTGAAGTCTCACAAGTGGACCATTGCATCTCTTGTATGTGCTGCTGGGTCTCAACACTTTCCTTTCTGAAGAACTTGCTCAAAATCTTTTTTCACTTTCTTTCTTCTATATTCTCACCAACTAAAAATGCTATGTTACGAAACTGTGAATATATTTTTTCAAACTACACATCCACCCCTGTACCGAAGACCATATCCTCTCTCTAGAAAATCAACCAGATGCTAAACCTATAGGTCTTCAACCCCTAAGGGAGACCATGAGATTATTATAAGTAGTCCTAGAATATGAGACAAAGACTCGTCTGTAGAATAAGTCAATTTATAACATGTGTATTACTATTTTCCAAAGGTGTGATGTAATATAATGTGTACATAATATAATATAAATGTATGAATATTGCATATAATGAGTTACAGAAACTTAATATGTTATATGCAGAATATTATAAAGTGCTACTGGGATTTATAATATTTAGATTTATTTTTAAAATGTTATTGAATTCAGCATATATCGTGTACTACAGCAGGAAGATATTAAAATGCATCCTCTAACTCAGTGATTTGGAACTACTTGACTAAATCATTCATTAGAGTATTATTTGTGTACTATTTTGGGTCATCTTTTTTATTCATGGAATTGGAGCTGGGTACCTGAGGGTAATTGTAAATATTCAATAAGAACATGATTACTCTTCGACTTTGTTCCCAACACAGACACAGATGAAAAGAGGTTAATCTTAATTTGCTGTTTTCTTGTTTAACCTGAGGGGTGACTCAAGGGTCACAAGGATTTATGAGCTTGTTTTTGCAGAAGAAAAAGAATTCCTTTTTTTTTTTTGTGAGGAAGTTTGTCGCTGAGCTAACATCTGTGCCATTCTTCCTCTATTTTTGGTATGTGGGATGCCTGCCATAGCATGGCTTGATGAG
This sequence comes from Ceratotherium simum simum, assembly GCF_057802395.1. NCBI lineage: Eukaryota > Metazoa > Chordata > Mammalia > Perissodactyla > Rhinocerotidae > Ceratotherium > Ceratotherium simum. The sequence continues at coordinate 46,093,628 of NC_141914.1, forward strand.
CGGTGTGCGGGTCCACACCCAGGATATGAACCTGCAAACCCTGGGCCACCAAAGGGGAGAGCATGAAATTAACCATTATGCTACTGGGGCGGCCCCAAAAAAGAATGCCTTTAAGGAAGTTATGATCACCAGATAACCAGCCCCCAGCTGCCATTGATGCCCAGAAATGATTGCCCAAGGGCTTATCTGGAGTGAAAGAAACACAGATTTCCCCTTTGTTTCTCTGAGACTCCTCCTCCCGAGCCCCTTAGCTCTATAAAACCCCCTGCTTTCTTCTTTTATTAAGGTGGATTTGAGAGAACTTATCTTCCTGCCTTCTCATTTTGGCCAATTCAAATAAACCTTTCTCCAAGTGCTAATGTCTCAGCGATTGGCTTATGGCACATGGGTGCACATACTTGAGATTAAGAGGTTCAGTATCAGAATCAGAATTTTAGAGAGAGGTGGAAGGGGATTAGACATCAGCTAATCCAATATTCTTGACCTATCATTTAATTTCTCAAGTATATTTTGGCTAGCTGAGTAACTATTTTATTATAAGAGAATTTTGGTGGGCTACATAGCATCCCAGAAGGTGTTACGGATCCATCATTAACTTAGATTATAACCAGGTAATTAACTATCCATCTATACCTACAACATTGGGTGGTGGGCCTTATCAGTTATGAAGGGAGGAAAATATGCTAGAATAAAAATAGGCCTATGTTGTGTTCAAGTGAATGTAACAGTAAAACTCTAGCCATGATTATACTGGAGGGGCTTCAGCAAACACAAAGGCAAGCCCAGAGCTCCTTCCACCTAGGTTAGCTGTATGCAAGTCCTTTTTCTGTCCTGTAGCAGATTCCTAGAATCCTCCTTATCTGGCTGCTCAGATGACCAGCCCTCAGGCTCTTTTTATTTTAAGGTTTTTAGTGCTAATCATTTCACAGAAAAGGAAACAGCTCAAGGAAAGTGAAAAACCTCAGGGAGAATATAATTACAAATCTTTGGAAATGCTCTTCTAGAAAGTGTGACTCTCTATTTCCTATAATAGAAAAGCCAAGTGGTCTTAAGATAAATGCTTTAGTTTCTGAAAGATGATTCAGCCAAACACTACTTAAGAGCAAAAGTAATATGTATATGTTTTCCCTGGAAGAAGGTTCCTCATTTATGCAGGTGGGCCCCCAAAACCAATTAAGACAAGACAACCGTAATGTTTTTGGTTTTAGGTCTTTTTAACTCTGGAGACCTCTATTTGGAGTTCCTATTTCATTAGGTCTCTGCCTAGCAAAGGAATGATGCCCCGTCTGGCCAGTTTCTCATCAAACTTCCCATTTTGATACGTTATATATTTTATTCATTCATTTGCCCACTTACATAATTTGAAATGACATTAAATACATAAACACACTTTGGCCTACAGACGCTATAGAAAGAAAAACATTTCTTAACAGTAGAACAAGTTTCACTTCATTTTCATTTTAACTAATTTTAAGCAAAAGCCTAAATGATTTAATCTTTGCAAATTTGTCAACTATTTTTGGAATGACTAGAATGCTTAAAGAACAAGCAGAGGAAGTAATGACTGCCAATTCTTCCTTCCAATTATTTAACTGTAAAATAAGGGTCAATTCTAGCCATCATCTATACACATACGCACAGATACTGTAAAGCACAGCTGTACCAGTGGCAAATGAATATTTTCTTTATATATATATATGTATATGTATATATATGTATATACACACACACCTTTTTGATAAGCTGAAACTTACTAAAAATTGCGCGAATCAATTTTATGTTACTTTTTTCCCTGTACTAACACTAGTTGTTTCTGCAAAAACAACGGTTAAGTAGTTCCAAGATTAGCATTTGACAAGAGTGTCCTCATTTTTAAAAAGGCTGATACTTTACATTTTAAAGATACTGGTTGTGAATTGTGGATTATTCTTTTCAAAGGCTCTAGGCATTCTTGCTCTGTATCACACAGTCCTGATCAATATTAAAATCTACTGGTGTTCTCAGAATACTTTCTCCATTCCCAACAGAACCTGGATCAGGGTTGGCTTTGATATCTCTGGAGAGAAAGGCTAATGCTAAAATGTAATTTTTTAGAAAAGTAATGATGATTAATAATGACCAAGTTATTGCCATAAGAGTACATGATAATTTTTTTTAAAAAAAACACCATAAATAGAAACTTTTATGGATGACATCTTTTCAATTAGGTGTTCTATGGTCAAATATTATAGGAAAACACATATATTATAATCACACACCTTGAGGAGTGCTCATGAGCACAATGAAGGCCTTGAGATGTCCATCAAGGAAAAAAAAAACACTTTAATTCAGCTTTTGTCAAATGCATTTGACCAACAATTCCCTTTTTTTATAATCATTGAGGAATAAAGTTTGAAAAACACTAGACTTGAGAAAGTCTAACAAACTTTTTAGCTTTAAATGTTTTGATGTTAAATGTGTACTTATTAATGAGTTATGAAATTGTGTTTTAGTTCACATTCAAATTAGATGTGTCCTAATCCAGCAGGCTAGATTCAGAGAACAGATTTCAGTGAATTGGTAGATGGGTGGAGAAATGGAGGTGGTGTGGGGAAGGGGACAAGGGAATAATAAAATCGTGGGTTCCACCTAGGCTAATTCTGAGCTTTGTCCCACTTATCTTTATTAAAATGACCTAGATGAGTTTCTTTACTAAGTGGATAGATTACACATATGTAGCCAGAACCAGGAAATTAGCAAGAATGACAAAAAGTCATGGTAAATTGGATAATTTATCAAAAACAACCAGAAGAAATTTTAAAAGCAATTGAAAGTTCAATGAATCTATATATCTGTTATCTCTATCTATCTATTTATTCATCTATATTGCTATCAATATGTCTGAAACCGGGAACCAACTTGCTTTAACTATACTCAGTTAGTTACCCATTGGCAAAAGTAGTTAGATAATGCATTACTAAAACCCACCCTATAGATAACATCTCTGATGCTTGGGTCACCATGGTAACAATCGCTTAAGTTTTTCAGGAACTGAGAGTCGACTGCTTGTCCAGTTCAGGCTGGTGAAGACCACCAACACGTCAACTGGGCCTGAGCAGACGACAGACAGGTGACCCTTTGACGTCAAGGAGCTGGAAACTCCACCCTCAGAGCATGGTAACAGCTGTCATTTTGTGAACATATGTCCTAAGAGAAGCAATGAAGCTGGACTACGCTTGAGTAGTTCATCAATTACCTCACTACTCTTTACCTCCAAACATCTATTCCCACACTTCAGACCACCCTGCTCCCTTACCCCATAAACATCCCTAACCCCCATTTTTCCAGGAGTCAGATTTGAAACTGGTTCTCCCATTTCCTCACTCAGCTGCCTTGTGATTAAACCCTTTCTCTTTGTGGGCCAGCCTGGTGGCACAAGCGGTTAAGTGCACGCGCTCTGCTGCCTTGGCCTGAGGTTCGCCAGTTCGGATCCCGGGCGCGCACTGACGCACCGCTTGTCAGGCTATGCTGTGGCGGGGTCCCATATAAAGTGGAGGAAGATGGGCATGGATGTTAGCCCAGGGCCAGTCTTCCTCAGCCAAAAAAAAAGGAGGAGGATTGGCAGATGTTAGCTCAGGGCTGATTTTCCTCACAAAAAAACAAAAGCTGCTCCAAACCCTTTCTCTTTGTATACTCTTCATCTTGGTGATTGGCGTAATTGTGTGGCGGGCAAAACAAACCAGGTTCAGTAACATCTATCATTTTCTATCTTAAATAATTTTTTTTTCCCCCCAAAGTCCCAGTAGATAGTTATATGCCATAGTTGCACATCCTTCTAGTTGCTGTATGTGGGACATGGCCTCAGCATGGCAGGAGAAGTGGTGCGTTGGTGCCCGCCCAGGATCTGAACCCAGGCCGCCAGTAGCAGAGCGCGCGCACTTAACCGCTAAGCCACGGGGCCGGCCCCTTAAACAATTTTTTAAATGAGGAAAATAGATAGAGAATGTTCAACTCTAGGTTCCCTTCTCTGTTAATTAGCATGTACCAGGTTGGATCGTGCTACTTTTTTCAACCTTATACTTAGAGCGTATCCCTATTATAAGAGTTAGCATATTTCTCCCTTTGCCATTATTGATTTACATAGCTATCTCCATTGTTAATATGTAAGCTCTTTAAGAAAAAAAAAAAATTTGATTCATATTTGTATCTTCAGTGCCTTTTAGCACAATAGATGCTAAAATGTTTTGGTTGAACAAAGAGAATAAACTATGAATGTAACCATAGAAGAAACAAAAATAATATAAGAAGGTTTATAATCTATAATTTAAATAGAGATGGCAATACAAAATGGCATTGATGTTAAAGAATTAAGTGGTATAAACTATAAAAAAGAAGAGAAACCATGTACTATTTAGTTGTTAATTTTTATGTTAAGTCCTGTGGGTCACAAGATTTTATTTATTTATTCCTTACCTCATCCCAAAGAAAAAATGTAGACTGTATAAAAAATTACTTATTACAAAACTATACAAGTTAGGTGTGGGTTCCATGGCATAGTGGTTAAGTTCAGTGAGCTCCGTTTTGGTGGCCCAGGTTCGCAGGTTCAGATCAAGGGCACAGACCTACACCACTCACCAACCATGCTGTGGCGGTGATCCACATACCAAATAGGTGAAGATTGGCCCAGATGTTAGCTCAGGGCTAATCCTCCTCAAGCAAAAAAAGAGGAAGGTTGGCAACAGATGTTAGCTCAGGGTGAATCTTCTTCAGCAAAAACAAAAAACAAAAAACAAAAAAAACATTACAAGTTAGTAAGTAAAGGCCCAGGAAAAATAGATATTAGACCAAGAGAAGCCAGAATCAGATTATTATCCAAACCGTACACTAGAAGATAGTCTTCAAATAAGTTTATATCTTCCTAATGACCAAAACAAGAAAGAAACAAGATTAATCCCACTTCAACTTATCCATTGAAGATATATCACAGCCAATCTTCCTAGAACTGAGACCCGAAGGGACAAGTGTAGGTAGATACAAGCAAGCCATTGCAGGATGCACATTCACTGCACTACGACACATAAAATCACTTTCTAGGGACAGAGTTTTATAAGATGCTTTGAAATTAGGTAACATCATTGTGCCAAGGAACAATAAGTTTAATAAATCAGAGAGAAACTAAAAGAATGTAGTTCGAATATTTTATGCTCAGCCTTTTTGTCTTAATCTTGGGTGGGGAGGTGCAGAATATTAGATTATCTAGATCAGGGTTTCTCAGCAGTGGTACTAATGACATTTTAGGCATGGTAGTTTTTGTCATGGGGGCTGTCTTGTACATTGCGGAAGATCCAGCAGCATCTTTGGCCTCTATCTATTAGAGGTCAGTAACAGCTCCTCCCACCCCCAGCACTCCCCAGTTGTAACAACCAAAAAAAATTGCCAAATGTTTCCTAGGGGGTAAAGTCACCACCAGGTGAGAACCACTGCTCTAGGGCACTGATTCACACCTTGTGGTGAACCACAGACCCCTTTAAGAATCTGTCCAAAGCTATGGATTCTTTAACCAGAAACAGACACGTATGTACACAAGATAAAAATGCACTCGTAAATTTCAGGGCTCATGGACACTCTGCTGTACCTAGTTTAAGCACCTCTCATTAAAAGGACTGGTGGATTGCATGTCTTTCAGGCAAAGTTTCATGAATGTTTATTTCTTGCAATTGAATCTTATATACAACTGGGTGGTTTTAAGGCATATATGGAGAAACAGAAAAAGATTGTTCATGAAAATAAGTGAAATGAGAGAAAACACTGGTTAACTAAAGCTCTCCAAAAATGATTTCCATAATTAAGATGAAAATAACTTGGATTATTGTTTTTTTTCCTGGAGAAATAAGGTATATTTTTCATATGAAAATCAGGGGTTGTATTCTAATTGTGTACCAAGAAGACTTAGCATTGGAAATGAGATCAGACATATGAAAAATATTTACTGAAAGCTGTTGTACTCAAATTTTTTGTTTCTACATGACAGGCAACCTTTCACCATTTTATTTGAGATATCACCTCATCCCTGAGATTTGAGTGGGCCGATCCACCTCATGGTTCCAGTGAAGAGCACACTGCCCCGAGCAATGCCATTTCAGAGTATGCATCTCTTTGCTCCAGAGGTTAAGGTATGGTATATGACCTCAACTGAGCCCTAATAAGTTAGCCCTGGCAGTTGAGGCAACTTTTTCTCCTGCTATGTATGCTAAGCCTGGACCTGCTGATGTCTATATCTGTCACCACATTGGGAGCATTCAACATATGTTTGAGTATTTACTACGTACCAGCCATGGGTAAAACAAGCAAAGTCACTGCTCTAAATGAGCTTATCTTATAGTGAGGGACAGCAAATAAACATACAAATAACATAATTTCAAATGTTGATTAGTGCTTAAAAGAGAATAAAGCAAAGACATAGATGTATATCTCCAAATTCTTGAGATTTTAGTTTAAAACATTATTTAATGAAACTTCTTTTAAAAGCCAGTATGAAAGTTAAATGTATTCTTGATAGCATGCTCTAAAGGGAAATAATATAAAAAGACCTTATTAAATAATGACCTAGTGTCAGAAAGTGGGAAGATGTTTATTATTTTCATTACTAATACTGTCCTGAGGATTTTCCTATTTAATAAAAATCTATTGCCAACTATTTTTCTCTGCATTCATTTCCTAAAGCTACTGTAATAAAACACCACAAACTGCATGGCTTAAAACAACAGAAATTTGTCTCAAGCTCTGGAGGCTAGAAGTCCTAATTGTTCTCTCAAAGGCTCTAGGCTAGAATCCTTCCTTTCTTCTTCTTAGCTTCTGGTGGATGCCCGTGATCCTTGGCAGTCCTCAGCTTGTAGATACATCACTCCAATGTCCCCCATGTCTTTACATGGTCTTCCTGTGTGTTACTGTATCCAAAATTCCCTCTTTTTACAAGGACATCAGTCATTGGATTAGGGGACACTCTAATGCACTATGATTTTATTCTAACTTGATTAACATCTGCAAAGAGCCTAATTCCAAATAAGGTCACATTCACCAGTACTGGAAGTTAGGACTTGAACATATCTTTCTAGGGGACACAATTCAACCCACTACACCTGCTATAGACCCTTAAACATTTAATACAAAAAATATAACAATATGCTCACTGACAGAATAAAAAAGTAGAATTACAACCAATAAAAATTATGTATATTTTTAACAAAATCCATTTATTTTGAGAATTTTAAAAATATACAAATGAATATTAATCACAATAATTCTTCCAAAGATACAATGGCATTTCTTTTTCGACTCAAGTTAAAATAGCATTGTTATTCTGTTACAGTTCAGAAAAATATAAAAAAGCAAAAAATATGTAATCCTTTGAGACAAAAATACTGTAAATATTTTATCATACTTCCATACTTCTCTCTAGTTGTATTAGCTTTTAATTTATAATGTTTCCAGGTTTTTGCATTGCCAATGTTATGAAACTGATGTGTTTAGAATTATTTGTTGGAAGCATTCTGAATCTGTGTAATTTAGAAGTTACAGGAGACATTATTCAATTTTATGTGATAGACAACAACCATCTTTCTCTGCAAAACTGCCGACTGATCATGAAATTTTAGATTCTTACCCTTGATTTTCATTTCGGTTCCAATGAGAGCCTCCTTTTTAAAGTGGGCCTTTCTTTTTTTGGATAGCTCTAAATGTCAGAGAGTTCTTTATTCTTCTTGGCCAATCACCAAACACTCTCTTCTTATGCCTCCCATTGGTCCTTGTTCTGTCTTCTTAAACTACAATAACACATCTACTCCCTTTGCCATATGTAAGGGCAGTTATCTTATCCACCTCAGGTCTTTTCCTTCTCTAAGTTGAATTACTTCAATTATATTTCATATAATGCAATTTCAGATGTATTTACTATCTTCCTCAGATTCTTCTGGTTATATGGTCCTCTAAAATTATATTCTTCAGAACTCACACAAATTCTCCAGGGATGGTGTCACAAGTACAGAGAAAAGTGGAGTGACCACCATCCCTTTTCCTTTCTCTGAAGTTTATTAATGCAATTTAAGGTAAATTTAGCCTTTTATTAGTCATGTAACACTGTTGATTCATATTCAGCTTGTTGCCAAATAGGATTGCTATAGCTTTTACACATGTGCTGTTACTAACACTTGTCTCCCCCAATTATCTATTATAAAGGGAACTAGCATTAGTAAAGATAATTAAAATCCACAGATAATTCTCCAATTACATCTTATCCATGAATTTAAACTTTTTCTACAACTAAACCTCTACAGAATCACTAAAAGGTATAAAAACAGATTGGTTTGGAATTTGGTGTCTTTAATTGCATACTCTAGTAAAATGGTCAAAAGCAGAGATTTAGAGATAATAGAAAAACTATAAGTGTGCTGTGGATAATCTTATTGATAATAATCAAAAGCATTGCATTTTAATATTTTATACTTCTAGTATTTTAAAGTTCATACAGTAGTTTTCTTTTTAAAGCATTCCAGTTGTATACCTCATATGTCATTTTGGCTAATAGAAATTCAGTGGATTCTATTTTATTTGACTTGCTAACCATTTACATTTCATCATCATGGTTGATATACAAGTCTGATCATTCACTTTTTCATAGACACCTCCATAATGCATCTGTTTATTAATTCAATGATATTTATTGAGTGCTCTATATGTATCAAGTCTGTCTCTATCTTGCAATCTGACATATTTCTGTGTGTATTTGCATGTATGTATGCACATTTGTTTGGCTACACTGAATAATAGTCCATAAGAGTAAGGAAAATCCTAAGGATGAAGGGCATTATTCCCTCTTATGATCTGTATTATGGGTCTCATCCCAATGTAGGCTATGTTGTCTAATTGGTCGATAATTCAGGAAAAAAGCATGGAGTTCCTGAATTCATTTGTGAGCTCTGTCATTGTCTGTCTAATTTCTGGATGGTAACTAATTTTCTATATTAATGAAATAACACCATTGATGTGATCTTCAAATTTAAATTTAAAGAAAATAACATAAATAAAAAATTAGTAATTAAAGGTGTTTACACGAAGCATTGATATGTGCCAAAAATTTTAGTTTTAATCCTGCAAATTTTTTTGTGTGATATTATCAGAAATATGTCAGAAAAACATTTTATAAGTTGACAAAAACAAAGAAGAAAAGGTTATTTTGTATCGTCTCTTTTTAGCCTTGATGCACACTAGGAACTATTTAGAGATAATTAATCCATGAAGTTATGAAAAAAATCACTTATAAAAAGTCACAATTGGGCCTCATCCTTTTGCGTACTGTAAAAGACACTGTAGTCCATTTGTCCACTTACTGATAAATTGTATTAGTGGACATAAGCCATTATAAATCTTATTAAGATAGTGAATTGAGAGAGTGGAAACTTTGGAGGAAACATAAAGGACGTGAGATTGTTTTGGGTACAGTGTTGCTAAAGATAATATTGACAGAAATACAAATCAGAATGTTCCATTGTGCTCAAGAAGAAATGGTCTTAAATAGTGTTTAGAAAGAGAAACAGCTGCAGATATACGCATATAAGAATTTGCTAAACATTTGTATTATCTCCAAAAGTGGCAAATACAAGGTGAGGAAAACTAGTATTTGCATGATAAACTTACAGAGGTGGTGAGAAAATTACTTAAAATGACCTAGAGTTAACAGAAATGATAATAACAAGCAGATGCCCACATTTGGGGAAGAGGGCCAGTAAAAGATAATATGAAGAGTCCTCATGTCCCAGTATTTAAAATACTGAAATTGCATAAAATCTCAAAATACAGAAGAAGAAATGAAAAAGTGATCACAACTTAGAGCCACCCAGAGTTCAGGCTTTGTACATTTTCAAAATATAAAGTTAATCTTCAAGGTCTTTTTCTTTCTCCTAACTGATATTCAAAACAAAATTAGCAAATAAATGGCTCAAATAATAGTTTTCCTCCATTATTTGAGAATTTCACGTTCATGGCTACAGTCTCAGGAAGAGGAGTTGATCATCTAATCCCAGACCTTTAAATTGAAAGTTCTCAACAAAGAGAGCACATTTGAATCATACTGGTACCATGCAGTAGTTTGCACAGCTTATCACAAACACTCATCTCACATATATCCATACACTTACACAAAAGCTTGAGGTCAGCTCTTCTGTACTCCTAAAACAGTACCTCCTCCTTGCCTATGTAACTAGGGAAACAGCCTTGTTTCTCAGCCTGAAGAGATGTGGGCCAACATCTAAACAAAAGATAAACTACAGGGATATCTTGTTAGCCTAGAGACCTTTGTTTGCTGGTGTTTCTTTACTCTCAACTCTTATGCATGTTAGCGACAACAATGTTATAAATTGCCTCTACAAATACCACACATTCCATACTGCTTTAAGACTTAGCTTCTTAACTATCAAAAGAGCCAACTTACCAGATGCTCAATTTAGCCAATGAATAAACCGCCAGGGGGCATTGTGAGTGGCCCTATCATAAACATTTGTCCCTTTAGGCTGCATGTTACCTAAACAACTATCTTATTTTAAAAGAATTTTGAAGTGGAAGATGTTCCTCAGAGCTTCACCTTCCTCCATGAAAACTGGAGAGCAGATACTTCCTCTTGCTCCTACACCTAGGGCACAAGCATATCACTGAGGCTCAGTCATCAGAGGGTTCCACCTGGGACCACATGTCTCAAGGAAAAAGCAAAAATGCAGAGGCAGTTGGGAAATCATTCATAGCAGCAATGAGAAGCTGCTGGTGGAGAGATCCAGGGTACAGGGCCAGTGACAGCAGCCCAGCCCGGCTGTTTCAGGGAATTTGATCTAGCCTGCTTATCTAATGCCCACCTTCCTTAGACTTCTGCCCAGTTCAGAGCTGGGTCCTCCAGCCTTCCAATAGATCCTTTGGGTTGTTATATATTACCTAGTATGTTCACTTTTGCTTAAATTAGTCATAATTGTTTTCTTTTGTTTGCAACCAAGACCATGGATAATAGAACACTTCCTTCCAGTTTCACAAATAATATTGAGATAATTTAAATAAAGAATTGCTGGGATCAACAACCGCAGGATTCATCAGCAAAGTACCAACCACTGAATTGTTTTTCTTGGATGCATTCCAAAGTCAGGATGCTCGCCTTCCAACGGTTGTGGAGAAAGGCAAGAAACAGGGGATACAACAGCAGGACTATCTGTTGAGACCCCCACAAGCAGAGACACCGGTCTCTGTTTGATACTCACTATTCCTGCTGCAACAGAGCTTTTGTACTTTAATTTACAGTCTATTTTTTTATGTGACAGTTATGGACAATGCTACTTTTGCTTTCTGCAAATCCACAAAGAGAAAAAGTGAACTCACATGATCTGAAGAAGAGAAAATAGGTCAAATACTATAAGAAGGATTGCATCCCTTGATGGTTCTGCAAGAATTAGGTAAAGAAGCCCAGGCTTTTAACATAGATAGCTCTATAGGCCTCAACAGGACACAAGCTACTGTATTAGAATCCCTCGGAGGTGGGGCTTAGGCATCTATACACTTTACAGCTCCACAGGTAATTCAGATATTTATCTCTACTGAGGAACCACTGTTTTATAGAGACTAGACACTCAGGAAAAACCTGCTTAGAAAGTATCAAAATCCCAGCTGCTGACATCTATCTACATGAATAGAACTAATATTTACAATTTTTTCCACTCCTTTCAGTACTAACTCTACCTCTCATTTTTATCTGATGTTCCTCCTTTCATTTATCTGTAATCTTGCCTCTCATGAATTGCCACAGACTCTGTTTGCTTTTGTGACCAATTTTTCATTCATTTTCTCCTTTACCAACAGTGCGTTCACACAGACAACACACCCCTAACTGCCTATAACAGAAATCTACGCTGAGCTCGGCTCCGTTTACCACCTGCCCCACGCAACCTGTACTCTGCACACATTCCCACCAGAAGAGGGGATTCCACAGAAACACCAGGTAAAGGAGCAAAATCAAAAATCGAAATCTGATAACCTCATGAGACTTGCCAGAATACCACCTCAGTATTTAATGCTCAACTATCCATAATGTCCCCTGAACTGCCTTTTGTACTCATACAGAAAAGAAAAAACAGATATAAAAATATGATGAAAACCTTTACATTTTTACAGTGAAGATAACCATTCTCTCTTTCACTATGTTATGGTTAATAGTTTATGAATGCTAATAAACCTGTACATTTTCCAACATTAGTGATAATGTTCAGTCATTTTCTGAGCAACGTAACTTACCATTTAAATCCTCGAGTAAGGAATTCATGGGTGTGCAATCAGAAAAGTATGGGAAGCAAATAACTACAACTTTTTATTAAGGAATTAATTGAATTACAAAAGTGTCCTAAAAGCATTCAATTATCATGCTGCAATTACCACATTAATTTTAATCATCACCCCACAGAACCCGAAGTGACATGGCAGTCACTTGTAAATTCGCATAATCAATATATTCATTTAGAAGAGGTAGCAAGGTATCCGTTCAATAAAATCCATCTGGATTGTCCTGTGGTTAATTCATGGCTCTCATCTTGTTCTTCAGCCTAGATTTGTCTCCCAAATTTGAGTTTTTGATCCTCTCACCCTTTGGAATGGCGGATCTCCATGTAAGCACCTTTTATAGATTTCTCTGCTAACCCTGACAGGACTCCTCGACCTTGGAAAAACCCTGATAACACTTTGTGTAATTCTGTAACTGTGTTGACCACTAATGTCCATCTTTCTGAAGCCCTGGCAATCCCAGAGACCACACTCTGCTGTCTATTGTAGTACAACATTGACATCTTTAGATGGCCACTGTAAAGCAGATTTCCTTCTGTTGAAAAGAGCAATAGTAATAAAAGACGCTTGTTTTTTACATGTATTCATCAATTGCTTTTCCCCCTCCAGGGCTAAAATAGGTTGAATTGCTCCATAGTATTGTCCATTGTAAACAGAACTAAACTATCCTGTACCAGAATATGCAAATTATTGGAATATGCTAATCTCTAGACCAGAACAGAACTTTTGGCAATGATGAAACTGTTCTTCTGCACTGTCCGGTAAGGTTGCCACTGTCACATATGGCTATTAAGCACTCAAAAAGTGACTAATATGACTAAGGAAATGAATTCTTCATTTTGTTTAATTTTCATTAATTTAAATTTAAACTTAAAAATCCACATGTGGCTAGTAGCTATAATATTGAACAGCTCAGGTCTAGACTGTGGTTTCTTTTATGGCTTTTATCTTGTTCTTTTTGTCTCTGGATTATGTCTGGGATATAGAATAAATAGGTTCCTTTAATAGTGTTTACTGAATTAGTGAGTGAGTGAATTGTGTACTACGAGATTAGCTTCTAACTTCCAGAAAGACTGAAATAATAAGCCCGCAGAAACTAGGACAGAGCATTGAGCTCAGAACAGTGTGTTCAATAAGTAATAGCCACATGTATATTTTAAAGTAGCTTCTTGTAAAGTTGCTTCTGAATATGTTCTTTTACTCTGCAATGCAAACAGGGAAGTCTGAACAATAGACGAACTCAGCAAACTAGACACTAGCACTTCAATTTTGAATTTGAAAGAACGTGAGTTCAGGGGCTGCTGATCTAAGAAAGCAAAGGCAAATTGTTTGCCTCTCCTGGCCAACCTTTCAGGTCTCACCCAGGAAAACTGTTCAAAGTAGAAGAAACGTACAGAGGCAGGTGCTATATTTTTCATAGAAGTGACAACAGATAACATCTCATTTAGAAGACAACTGGTCCTTTCAAGAAAATTGTACAGTAGTTCAGCCCCTACTCAAGAGCATTTTTCACCACATTGAAACCACCATCAATTCTCACTTTATCTTCTGTCTACTGTCTTTCATATGATAAAAATAATTGTAGAAAAGCAGATTTGTTATCTGAAGTTTTCATTTCTTTCTCTCTTTAAAGTACTAAAAATGTTGGATTCCATCTTAGTTTTCATAGGATTGACCTTTCCTTATAAAATCTTAAACAGGAGAAATGGAAGAGCTTTGGGGAAGTTAACAATGCTACATTAATGCAATGTATTAATAATGATAATTATTTAAAAGTTCAATTATTCTTTTATAAACCGTTGATATCATTGACCCTGTTATAGCTTCCATAGACTTGATCCAGAATCATTACTATTTAACAAAAGGCCTAGTTGCTAATGAAAGTTTCCCAAAAGTTTAAGGAAATTATTTCTTAAGCCAATTAGTAGACAGGAACCCATTGATTGAAGCTTAATCCAGACAAAATTGAACATATCATGGGTTAAAACATGACTGTAACAAGCACTAGCTCTTTGCACAGTAGATTCCTGACATTTGTAATTTCCTACTATATTTGAATTAATTTAATGCAGAAGCACAAACTCAGCCCCTGAGGTAGAATTAGCCACTTTTATGCTCTGGCAGAAACTGTGGGATCTGAAACAAGTCATTAAGTCTCTTCATGCCTCAGTTTCTACCTGATTAAACTGTGGGATGCTAACGAGCAAGGGCCCCTGCATTAGTTTGCTAGGGCTGCCATAACAAAACCACAGACTGGGTGTCTTAAACAAGAAAAATGTATTTTCTCGTAGTTCTGGAGAATAGAAGTACAAGTTCAAGGTGTCAGCAGGTTTGGTTTCTTCTGAGCCCTCTCTCCTGGGCTTGCAGACAGCTACCTTCTTGCTGTGTCCTCACATGGTCTTTTCCCTGTGCATAGGCATCCCTGGTGTCTGTGTGTCCAAATTCTCTCTTTTGAGGACACCAGTCAGATTGAATTAAGGCCCACCATAATGGCTTCATTTTAACTTAATCACTTCTTTAAAGGCCTTATTTCCAAATACAGTCATATTCTGAGGTATTGGTGACTTCAACATATAAATTTGGGGGGAACACAATTCAGCCCATAATAGCTCCTCTTAGTCTTTCCTGTGAGTTTCATGAGACTAGATTACGATTAGTTCGGGTCAGGTTGTCTAGAAATCGCTGATACAGGAGTGATTGGCCTTCTAACCATGTGTCTACATGACTTTCCTTATTTTATTTTCTAATGTGATATTGTCCAACTCATATGCTCTTTTGAATTTAGCCTCTTAAATTAATTGTTAAAAGGACAGGGGAGAGAAAGAGAGAGAAGAGACAGAGATTCTAGCTATGATACCAGTCTAATCCCTCTTTACCAGAGAGGAGCAATAGTGTAATAATAACTAAATAATAACTTACCTTTGTAGAGTACTAACTAAATGGCAGGCACTCTGCCAAGAGCTGCAGATACCTTGTTTATTTACCCTTCACAAGGACCCTTTTAGGTAGGTAATAATATCATCCTGATTTTAGGGGTGAAGAAAGGAAACACAGGACTACTAAGTGGGAGAACTGGGATTTGAACCCAAGTAGTCTGAACCCATAGAGCGAAAAGCAGCCTTTAGTGTGAAATCCTGGGTGACTTCTTAGTTCTGTCACTTTCTGGCTGTTTCGCCCTTGAACGCGTCCTCTTATTTCTGAGTGCCTCCCTGTAACAGTGCCTATTTTACAGCGTTGTCGCAAAAGTAAGTGAATTAATATTTAAAGAAACACTTTGAAAATTGCAAAACACATTATAAATATTAGTTATTATTTTTTCATCATTTCCAAGTAGTTGATACACCTGAGCCAGCAGGTGGTGACATTCTCGTTGGGAGACTTGCAGATTCACTCCATGCCATCAAGGAGAGAGTAGCCATGACAGAGCTGAGTGACACGTCCCATGCATGTGGGAATGAACAAAACTGAGGCACAGAAGGAAACTCACATTCCAATTCATTCATTTATATACTCATTCATTCATTCAATATTTAAATACCTAGTCTAGGTCCTCAAAAAAGCTAATACTATAACAGGAGGCTCAAATAGATAAAGACCTGTAATTAACACTATTTTTAATTAGTATTAAATTATTACCACAATAGAGCTCTTTATAATATACACAGAAAAGAAGCAATTCATTTTCTTCTAATGTTAAAGGAATGGGTAGTAAGGACTGGAGAAGATCTCATAGAGCAGGTGACATTTGTAGGATAAGTGGGATATCCTCAAAAAGGGAAGAATGAGAGAGACAATCACATTGGAATCACAACATGCAGCGTCAAAGGGCAAAGCCTGTTCCTGAGCTAGCAAGCCACTCATGCGAGTTCAACCGCAAGATGCCTAGATGGGACCAGGTCTGGAGGGGTACTGGGGGTGGCTGGTGTTAAAACTGTGGTAGTTACCTAGAACTAGGACATGAACGCCATAATATTGAAAAGAAATATTACACTATTGAGATAAAAAAACAATGTGTGGTCTACTCACAATTCTCCATTCTTAAAGATAATCTAATGTCAATATTTGGAAAATCCTCAAAATGCAAGAGAACAGACTCAAAAGGACTAATTAACATACTTTCATACAATATAAGTAAGCAAGGTAAGAGGTCCTGAATTATGGCAGTGGAAGTTGAAAATAGAGAAAAATTAATGGATTTAGAGGTATTCTGAAGTAAAATTAATGAAACTTGGTGATTGGATAAGGAAGAGAAAAATCAAAGAAAAACTATTAAGTCGAGTCATATGAAATTGCTGGTTTTGTATGTCAAACAGTTGGATATTGTCAGTATGTTTCAATCTATTACGAAAATATCTAGATTTCTAGCTATTGGGTAAGTGAATTGAGGACCCATAACTAAGAAAATATATAAAGTCTGAGGCATGATGGAAGAGAAGTGCACATTAATCCAATTGGAACTGAGATGCCTGGGAATATTCAAGTAGGCAAATGGGCACTAAGGAGAGAGGTTCAGGTTATCTCCAGGATGTCCACTGTAGTTGACACCATAGGAGTTAATGAGGTCACCCAGGTAGAGTGTGAAGGAAAAAAAAGAAGAAAAGACCTGAGGGTGACACCATGTATTTGTACATATGCATGATGTGGAGGGGAAACATTTAAGGGATAAATATGAACATGATTGGTGAAGTAGGGAGAGAAGTCATTAAGAATGCCTTATAATCCAAATGATCAGAGATATTCAGAGCAGTCTGGAAGGTTCAGAGTTGAAAAGAGACACCTAGATGTCCCCCATTGACCCTTGTGGGAGCCAAGAAGTTCCTGTCGACCCTTTCCAATGCAGAGGCAATTTCCATGCAGTAGCAAAAGTGCACATCAGATCACTACGGGAGGAGGCATGGATCAAAGACCTAGAAACGGACATAGTAGCACAATTCTTTCAGGTGACGGAGGATGAGAGAGGATAAAGAGAGGGGAGTGTGCACAGAGAGAGGCAGCATTGAAAGAAAGATTTGTTTGACCTTTGGCTTGTGTGCTTATTTTCTGAGGGTAGGGAAAAATGTCTGTTTACAGGCTGATAGGAAAGATCTAGCGAAGAGACAATGACTAAAGATGTGGGAGAAGAGGGGATTGTGAAGTCCCGGTGGAATAGGAGGGAGCGTTGACAGCAGGTATGATCACAGCCAGTGGGGTAAAAAGTATCAGGAAGCTTATAACTAAACCTCCAAACACACAAATAACAAAGTAAAGAACACTTTTTATAAAGTCAAAATGTTGATGCCTGGTGGCTATATCTTAATATATACCTGTGAAGTAGCCCAAGAGATTATATCTAACATGTCTCTACTTTATATACTCTTTAAAGAGAGCATTGCATTTTTAATTTGGTTAATTCTTATTCCTGTAACTTTTACACTCCTGGAAGCTTCTGCTTTTTTTTCCCTCCCTATCTTAAGTCTAGTGAAGTGTGACTGAGATAAATAAAAATCTGTTTAGGAAAAGTAAGTAGAAGACTTTACATTTTTCAACTCATATTCGAATACAATTTTTCACAGCAAGAGTATATGCTTCCAAAAGGCTGATAGCATATTTTATTTTTAAAATTATTAGATCAAACATTTAGAGAATGAAAGTTGATAGTTCTTAAGTGTTGTACAATATTATCTAAAATGAACATAAATTGCATGAACCTTCAAGTTTTCATCCATTATAAGCTGACCTTCAGAAATTACTTCTGCAGCAATAAAACTAAACATTCCAGGATGATGCATGTGCAGTGCATTAAGTTAGAAGTGTTTACATGGCACACACTGCAAAAGATAAATTGGCAGATCTGCCAAAGCACCACTCCATATCTACTTTTTTCCGTTTCACCTGAGCATAAAGCAATGAAATATCTGTGTTAGAGGAATCTTTAAGTGCTACAGCTTATAATTTTTTGTGCCCTGCGGTAAAAGAAGAAGGTAATGATAGCAGTAGCCAGAATTGGGGGGTCTAAAGGGAACCTGGTAGTAAATAACCCAAATCTTGCTGTGGCCCATTTAAGACCTTCAGCTGCCATGCTCCCGATTGGCCTTGGTGTGATTCCAATCACCAGAACCCAAAAGGAGGAGGCAGCAGCCTTAGGGAGACCCTAAGACTTAAAAAAATTCAATGATGCAAGTCTTTGGGATATAAGTCTAAAAAGAATAAAGAAATTTTCTCTTACTTAGACATCTCTCATATTCCTCACTCTGCACCTCAAACATTGCTTTATCTCTTCTCCTTTACTCCTTCTTAGAGGAAGAAGTGTTCATCTTGCTTGTCAAGTTAAACTCCTCCCTCTAGGATCTTGAATACATTTTCTATTGTCTCTTCCAGGTCCTTACCACTTTCACTATCTGATGTCTTTCCTGTGGCTTCAGTTTCTCTCTCTTCCAAATACAAATCCTCAGCCTACATAAATCTCAGGACTACTTTCTAAACAAATCGAACCAAAACACAACAAAAAATAATTCAACAACATCTTCCCTAGACTTTGTCATTCCCACAAGTGATGTCTGTTCTCTTTATCTTTTGCTACAAAACAAACCATAGTATTTTAAAACAATAATTTATTATTATCACTCATGGTTCTGTGGGGTGGTTGAGTTCCACTGGGAAATTTCCACTCAGGGTCTCTTATGTAGTTTGAGTTAGGTGGTGGTTGAGGCTGGAGTCATAAGAAGTCATCTTCACACACATTTCTGGTCTGGCATCTCTCTCTTCACACATGCTCTTCACATGACTAGCTAAGGTTTCCACACAGATGGCAGTTTCAGGATAATTGGACTTTTTACATGGTGGTTAGCTTTACCCAGGGCAAACATTCTGAGACAGGAAATGGAAACCATCAGGATCTTTCTCTTAATAGGAGGAATGTCAAAGAATTTGTGGCTACCTTTAATCTGCCATGTATGTCTCTTTACTTCCCTTCATTGCAAAAAATCTTGTAATGATCCTAAATTTTTGCTACCGTCCCATCCTCCCTGCTCATTGTATCATCCACTCACATACAGCTAACATTTATTGAGAGCTTGTAATTTGCTAGACACTATGTCAAGTACTTTTCGAACATAACCTCAACTAAAATCTACAAATTGGATACAATTACTATTACGATCTCTGTTTCAAACGTGAGCAAACAGAGCCTTAGAGATGTTAAGTTTCTTTCCCATGGTCACATAGCTAGCTACTTGGTAGAGTGGCTAAGAATTTAAGGCCACCCTATTCTCTCTCATTTATCTTTTAATTCCTCACAATGTGCTTCTGTTTTACCTGAAGTTGTTCTTTCTAAGATCACCATTGATTTGCTGTTTATCTAGACCAATTGGCTTTTTATTAACCCTTCCTTGATCTAGCTGTGGCTTTTGATCTTGGTGACCAATATGTCTTCTTGGAATGTTTATCTCTTGGTTTCAATGATAGTAGTTGGTTTTAGATCTCCTTTTATACTGTGACAATCGTTTTTCTTAACCTCATTAAAGTTCACAGTTTCAGCAATCATTTCTCTACTCACTCAACTCCTAGTATTTTATATTTAGTATTCACTTTTCTCCTAAACTCATTTCATGGTTTCAAACTCTTTGCTGGTATTTTCTACCCAAGTGTTCTACCAGTATTTAACACAACATGTCCCTGAATTATTCTTTTCATTCTCATACTTGCTATTGACCTTTTCCCCATATGCTTTATTTCTGTTAAAGGGCACTATTCACACTCTTGGTCACTAGGCTTGAAATGTTGGTGAGGTGAAGACTTACTTTTTGTCTGTCTTGTATCTCCTGCTTTTGGGAAATCCTTCTTCCCTTTCTCTCAGTCAAAGGGATTCAAAGAGTTTGAGGCAACTCCAACTCCTGGGGTGGACATTTGACTTAAAGTGAGGCATTGAGAGTCCTACTCTGCTTTTGGCTGAAACATAAGGAAAGATGCTCCCTTTTGATGGAGATTTTCTAGCCTCTATGGTAATGTAATTCTGGAGGCCAGGAGCCATCTTCATCACCACATATATGAAACCTGCCTGAAGATGAAGCCAATAAGGGAAAGTAGATCTGAGAAACAGAAAAAGACAGAATACCTTGATTCAAATATATGAACCAATAAATTCTCATTTTTGTTTAAGCAAGTTTGAGTTGGCTTCCTGTCACGTGTAATCTACAGAGTCCTGACTGATGCCACTGCCATTATGTTTGACTCTTGTTCTCTTATCCAATTCTTGTTAATTCTACCCCTAGAAAATTCTCTTCTGTGTGTTATCACAGCTCCAACTCTAACTCAAAACTTCATCATCTGTCATCTGGAGTAAAGCAATAGCCACCCACTTGCTGTAGAACTTGGCTGTTCCAATCAATGTTATTCACGGCTGCCAGAATGATCTTTTCAAATTACAGTTTTGATTTTGTCAAACATCTTAGCTTGTCATTCAAGGCCATTCACAGTCTGTCTGTATTTATCTGTGGAGACTTATCTCTCAATTCACTATATCACATAGCAGAATGCAGTGCTTAAGAGCACGGACTCTGGATCCAGATTCCTGAGTTTAAAATCCTGGATCTGCCACTTCTTAGATGTAAATCAATCAAGTTTCTTAACTTCTCTATGCATTAGTTTCTCCATCTATAAAATGGAGGTAATAGTAACCATATTATAATATTTGAACATACCTGGCACATATAATTGTTAAAGAAAGTAAAATGCTCAAGTAAAGGGATTTTATTTTCTCTTTTCTTTTGTAGCCCTTTTGCCTAACACATTCTGAATCATGGGAGGCCCCAGTTACAAGTTTACTGAATGAATGAATGAATGAATGAATGAAAGCAATCTCTGCTCTCTCCAAACAAAGCTCTTTGCTCCCCAAGAAGGTCCACATTTGTGTTTCTACTTCTGTGCCTTTATGCATACTATATCTTTGGCCTAAAAAATTTTTTCTCTCCAGTACATATATGGAATAATGCCCATACTTTAATACCTATTCAAATGCTGTCTTCTTGAGTAATTGTCTTAGATCTCTCTAGCCAGATATAAATGCAACTCCCTCCCAGAAAAACTCCTTCTGATTTATCTAGACTTCTCTAATGGTGCATATTTTTCCCTGCCTTGCATTAGAGTTATTTATGTATGTGCATTACCTTCTTTCTAAAGAATAATGATTATAGGAGGTAGAAGAAGGATTATCTTTGCAGTATCCTATAACACCTAGCACAGAATCTTGCATGTTCTGGACACTCAATATTTGTTTTTGTGTTACTATATATGACTATAAGGCATATGCAAACAAATGATTTATCATTAGTAGGAACAAATAGGGATATGTCAACATTGAAGCTCTAATTGACTATGAGAAAGAAATGTTGCAATATTAGTAAATAGGTTAAATGCTTTAGATTTAACTAAACCAGATCAGATTCCACACAGACCAGCAGCTGCAAAATTGGCTTTTTCTGTTTATAATGAAGAAAAGACATAGCAGGCTCACTACAAATATAAGAAAATCAAATCAAGCACCATTTTGAGGAAAAGACTAATGTCATAATCAAAATATAGCTGATATATGAGAGGCAATAATTTGGACAGTAACTGACAAAACAGGCAAAATTAAATAATAAACGGGATTTGATCATCTGGAAACAGAGTCAATAAGAATCATCTTAGAATGTCCACTAAGGCTCATATCTCAGGTTCTCAGTCATGAACTTGTTGCGTCAATTGTACAACTCTCAGTCTGTAACCCTAACTCTCTAGTTAGGTGCAAAAAATTACCAGGTGGATCTAAAGAACTAAGAAATAAAAGAAAGAAATAAGTCAAATTCACAGAAACAGAGAGTAGAATGGTGGTTGTCAGGGGTGGGGAGTGGGGGAAATAGGCAGAAATTGATAAAAGGGTACAAAATTTCAGTTATAAGACCAATAAGATCTGAGGATCTAATACATAACATGGTGACTACAGTTGATAATACAGTACTGTAAAATTGAAATTTGTTTAAAAAAAGTTAAGTACGTGAGGTGATGGATGTGTTAATTAACTGAATGGTGGGAATATTTTCACAATGTATATGTATGTCAAATCATCAAATTGTACATTTTAAATATTTGACAATTTTATTTGTCAATTAGACATCAAAAAAACTGAAAAGAAAAGAAGTTAAAACTAGGAGTTTAGAAACATAGTTTAGAAAGAAATTTAAGTCCACAGATTTAGCATTTTGTACCCAACTTTGAGAAAAGAGTAATGACTAGATTGTAATGATTATATTTTTCTTTGCTTAATTTTTAAGGTGATTAAAGCGTTAAGAAACTCTTATGTTAGAATTGCTAAGACATTTTACTGTTTAAGTCTATAATTAAAGTTTAAATGTTTTGTTAAATCTCATTAGTTATATGCACATTTTATTAGTTGTATTAGTAGCATATTAATAATTAGAAAATGCTGAAATAAATTGGTAACTAGACAAAGTATAAATATTAGTAAGTATTATTGTCTTTGGACTAAGTATTATTGTCTTTGGACTAAGGCCCCGTGAATATTAATGAATTTATCACAAAATGAAGTATGGATTGTCCAATAATGAATCATAGCTCAATTATCGAATACTAACCTGCATTAACCCTATAATGAAATATGAAGAAAATACTTTGAAACTATTTAGAGTACTCTCTCTATGGAAAAGCTTCTTGGAAATGAGCAAGTGACCTATAATTCTTAGGATGGTGAATTTAAGTTGTATAATCACTGAAAAGAAAGTCCTTAATTAAAACTAACAATGAAGGAATTCACAGAAAGCCTCTAAGATATACTTTGCTCTGACTGTATTACTTTGCAAGGACTGCCATCCTAATGACCTCATTTTTACTTAATTACCTCTTTAAAGACCCTATCTCCAAATACAGTTGCATTCTGAGGTACTGGGGTTAGGACTTCAAAATATGAATTTGGCGGGACACAATTCAGCTCTTTTATTTGTGAGAAATGGCTTTCTTATAATGCTGCTAAAATGTGAAATTGGAAAGACAATTTCATACATTTTTTTTTAAAGAGAAAGTCCAACCCTTAAGTATATCTATTCACAAAGTCATGTATAGATGGAAAAGCAAAATGGTATATAAATACCCAGATGAGCCTAATTCAAGATAGAGCCTGAACTTTATATCCTACACTGTCCTACAAATGAACTCCAAGATTGTTCCATATATCACCAAGTAAAATAGCATTCTTAGTAGAATGATAACCTGGATCCATCACAGACAAAGTTGTAAAATATCAAAATGTACTTTTAATAAGCTTTCACTTTCCATTTACAAAGCCTTCTTGGACAGGGGATTAAGACTCTCATATTTGATCATTTGCCTCCCAATCAAAACTTTCTCAATTTACACTCGTACATTACTCTTAGGAGTAATATTGGCACCTCTTCTCTGGAAGGATTTAGCTATGTTTATCAAAATTAAGTTGACTCAGAAATCCTACTCCTGAGAATTTGTCCTATTGATATATTTGTCCTTGAATGAAATGATGCAACTACAGAGATATTCTTTGCAGCATTGTTTGTAATAGCAAAAGACTGAAATGACTTAACAATTCACCAATAGAGAACTAATTAAATAAACATGTTATAGCCTCAAAATGGAATACTATATGGCTGAGAAAAATAATGAAGAATTCATTTTTGTCTCAATAGAGGAAGTTGCCCAAGGTATATTGCTAAGTGAAAAAAGCAAGATGTAGAGGAATTTGTATAAGAGACTAAAAAATATATATCTCTAATTGTTTGTGCTTGAATTAAAAATCTCTGGAAGAACACAGAAAACACTGATAAAGGGATTATCTGTGGAAGAAGGATGAGAGGAAGAAAAGGAAACAAAATTTTTCACCAAAATTTTTTATATTGTTTGACTTTGAATCATGTGAATATATCATTTTTTGAAGAAAGGAGGAACTTTTTAAAAATATGCTTCATTTGCTGTTAGGTTAGGGAAAGAATATGTAATTTTCAGGTAGGATGGGTACATATATCTCATTTTTTCCAGAGAATCTCATTTTATATTTTGGATCCTTGTGTCTTATACAGTTTAACATCTGTCTTAGAAGATACATACTAGTTTGGACAGTAAATTATATGGTAATCTTATTTTTTGAGCATCTTACTAAGTGTCAGGAACATTTGTTGAGGCAATAAAGCCCATTTTGATTGGATGATTTTCTTTTTATTGTGTTAATTCACATAACATAAAATTCACTATTTGAACTATTTTAAAATGTACAATTCTGTAGCATTTAATACATTTACAATGCCGTCCAACCATCACCACTATCCAGTTCAAGAATATTTTCATCACCTCAGTGATTTTTTTTTTTTTTTTGTGAGGAGGACTAGCCTTGAGCTAACATCCGATGCCAATCCTCCCCTTTTTTCTTGAGGAAGATTGGCCCTGAGCTAACATCCATGCCCATCTTCCTCTACTTTATATGGGACGCCGCCACAGCATGGCTTGACAAGTGGTGCGTCAGTGCGTGCCCGGGATCCGAACCTGTGAACCCCCGGCTGCCGAAGCGGAGTGCGCGCACTTAACCGCTTGCGCCACCAGGCCGGCCCCTCAATGATTTTTTTTTTTAATGTAGGAACTTTCTTGCCATATCATATAAATTTAGAGAACAAAAAGTGAAATAGCTGGGTTTCTTAGAGTCCTTCTATAAGAAGTTTATAACAGAGGGACTAAAAATGGATTTTTAGAGCAGAGCAGATAAAATTAACTGTAGTATTGTTTTGGCTGTTTCACTGAATTTCATTAGGAGGTTAAGGTCATGTCAGTGACTGAGAATCATTTAAGAAATAGAACCCAAGGTAAGTGAATTAGCTAAAGCATCTGTAAACAGAATATGATCAAATTTCATAAATAATGGTTTTCATTATTGGTATTCAGATTCAACAGGCAAAAGAGAAAAGAAATTAAAATTTTTGAGGGCCTACTATGTTCTGTTCATTTGTCGCAGGTTTTCCCTACATATTGTCTAGTCAAATCTTCACAATAAACAGGTAATGTAGACATTATAAAAAACAATTTTATAAATGAGGAAACAGACATTCATGAGACTAAGCGACTTGACAAAGGTGATAGAGTCAATAATGATGGAGTTGGAAGTCAAACCTGATTGTCTCTCTGTAAGTCCAAAGCTCCTTTCAGTTTACCAGACATGAAATGTAATAGCAATCTGATAATCAGGTTAATTTCAGATGAAAAAGCCTTGCATATATACTACATCCTACTCCAAAGTCATCAGCTGGAGTTGATATAGAGTGGATTTAGGTGATTTCCTAAGAAGGAAAATACACTAGTCCTCCCTTATCCTCGGTTTTGCTTTCCACAGTTTCAGCTGCCTTGGGTCCACTGCAGTCTGAAAATATTAAAATGGAAAATTCCAGAAGTAAACAATCCATAAGTTTTAAATTGCATGCCTTTCTGAGTAGCCTTTCTGAGACAGATGAAATCTCATCCTGTCCTGCTCCATTCTGTTCCGGATGTGAATCATCACTTTGTCCCGCGTATCCATGCTGTACACACTACCTGCCTGTTAGTCATGTAATAGCCATCCTTGTTATCAGACCGCCTGCTGCAGTATCTCAGTGCTCAGTGCTTGTTTTACTTAATAATGGCCCCAAAGAGCAAGAGTAGTGACGTTGGTAATTTGGATATGCCAAACAGAAGCCATGAAATGCTTCCTTTCAGTAAAAAAGTGAAAGCTCTGAACTTAAGAAAAACAATTGTATGCTGAAGCTGCTAAGATCTATGGTAACTTTTATTACAGTATATTGTTATAATTGCTCTATTTTATTGTTAGTTATTGTTGTTAATCTCTTACTGTGCCTAATTTATAAATTAAACTTTATCACAGGCATGTATGTATAGGAGAAATCATAGTACGTACAGAGTTCGGTACTATCTGCATACTATCAGGCGTCCACTGGGGGTCTTGAAATGTATCCCCCATTGAATAGGAGAGGCTGTAGTCATAAGTCACTGCAAAATTACACTAGTAGTAAGTCTGAAAGCTGAAATCAGACAGAATGTATGTTGTTGGAGTGGGGGGGTGGTGTGGGGATAGAATGCTTCCCTGAGAAACAGAGGACAGATATCTGAAGGAGCAGGAATTAATTAGGTGAGCAGGAGGAGGGTGTTCCAGACGATGGAACAATCTGTACATATGACCTTCTGATGCATTGCAAGAATTGTAGGGTCCTGCAGACGCAGCATGGGGAACATTGCTCTATCTTCTGAGCTGAGGCTGGAGAAGGAGGTAAGAGCCAGACTCCTGAGATTTGAAATTTATGAATTATGGAGAACAGATGCGAGACCAGTTAGGTTATACCCGATGACGATACAGTTGGAGCAAAGTGGGAGATTAGAGAAACATTTAGGAACAGGAGTTGAATGGATTAGATATTGGAGGAAGAGAGAGGAAGGCCTCAAAAATGACATGAATTTGTGGCTTTGGAACTGGACAGAAGTTTGTGCCATTCACCATGACTGGATACACTGGCAAAGAACCTTTTGTGGGGAGGGAGATATTAAGAATACAGTTTTGAGATGGTTGTGCTTGTTCTTTATGCAGGATTTCTGATAATCCTAACAATGGAGAGATGGGTGGATGCAAAAATAATACTAAACTAAAATCATTCCTTTTAAGTCCAAAAGACATAGTTCATCTCTAGCACAGGGTAGTTTACATTAGATTACATTTTCTTTCAGCTAATTTTAAAAGTAACTGCTAGCGACAGCACTAAAAATTATTTGATTTATATCTGCCCCTATTTCTCTACCTTAATAGTTGTTACCTTAATCCAATGATCATCCTCTTTCCCACCTGGACAGTCTCCAGGCCACCAACTATTGTGCTTGCACTTAACATATGAATTCATTCAAGACTTAATGTTTCCAGTTCTCACCAACAAGATCTGACACATATTGTAGAGGAATAAAAAGCATTAAGCTTGTCATAATTGTTTATTACCTCTAAAATAAACATTTCCTTTATTATCACCTTGCCATTTTTCTATCCATAGATCCCTAAAAGACACAATTCATGCCTGCCTCAGCAAACCAATTGTGTCCTAGAAATCATGTAACATACCCATAAACATGGCTTGAAGGTTGTAGAATTTGAATGTTTATTAAACTTTTCCCCCCACCTCTTTGAATGAAATTATATATTTCCCATAACTATAGCCAACTCTGCTACTAATCTTGGTGTGTTTAGACAAATCGTTTAATTCTCTCAGCCTGTTTACTCAGCCACAAAATTAGGGAGTAATAGCAAATATTCTTCAAGGGTTCCAGATGTAAACCTATAATATTAAATTTTTAAAAACATTTTGTTGTATCTTACCACTATTTTATTTTCTTGTGGATGCATGGTTATTTGTGTAGCATGCCATTTTTCATCAGTATTCAAACCTTGAGAAAATATCTACACACTAATTCTCCATGACTTTAGTTGTTCCATTTATGACCATTTTGATTTATATATCTACTATAAGCCAAGATATTAGGTGCACAGGATGCTAAAATTATGAAATACCTACCCTTAATAACTTCAGAGTCAAGCATTATAAGCCAAAGTGTTTTGAATACTTTGATAGTACAAGGACTACACAGGAAATAGTGGTCAGCCCTCTTGGTGGGGGAAGACATTAACTTTCAAGTTGAGTCTTGATCAGTATGTGTTGGTCAGCTAGGCAAAGGAAGAACGGGTGGCGTGCTGGCAAGAAGAGAGCAAGTAAAGAAAGGGAAAGAGGTGTGACAATACAGCAAATTCAGCAGAACAGTATAGAATGGGTGGAGCGCAGATTTCAATAGAGAATGGCAAGAGAAAAGCTGAAGAATTTCATTTAGAGTCAAATCATGACCAATTATACGCTAAGAAAATGAGTTTTCACTTGATTCTGTAGGGAATGGAGAACCACTGAAAGTCTTTAAGCATAGGATTATGGTTAGGTTTGAAATTGAGAACACAATTCTCGTGGCTATGTAAATAGTTTGGGAATTGTCTGGGTGAGAGAGATTAAGGCAGCAGCAGTTAAGATGGTGAGTTAGGATGAATAATTCTCTCCCACACAGATGTCCACATCCCAATCTCCAGAACCTGTGAAAGTTACTTTACATAGCAAAAAGGATATTGCAAATGTGATTAAGTTAAGCATCTTGAACTGGGAAGATTATCCTGGATTATCCAAGTGGGCCCAGTATAAACAACAAAGATAATCATCAGAGGGAGGCTGGAGAGCAGAGTCGGTAGTAGGAGATGTGATGACAGAAAATTAAAGTGATGCATCCATGAGCCAAGAAATACCAGGCTCTCGAAGTTGGAAGAGGCAAGGAAAACATTTGCTCTTGGATCCTCCAGAAGGAACCAGCCTAGGCAACACCTTGATTGTATCCCTATAAGACTCATTTCAGATTTCTTTCTTCCAGAACTGTAAGAGAATAAATGTGTGTTGGTCTAAACCACTAAATTTGTGGTAATTTGTTGTAGCAACAAGAGGAAACTAACCAGATGGAGAGAAAGGGGCAGATATACATGATTTTAAGGAGGTAGAATGGACAGGAATTGAATCTGATTAGATGTGAGAATGTGGGAAAGATTTTAGGGTGTCCATGAGGCATGTCTGGTAAGTAATCTGACAAGTCATAAGTGAATATGATTAGGAATAGGTTACAGAATAAGAGGAAGGCGAAGTACAGAACCAGGAAAATGTCAAAATTGGCAAAAAAGTTTTTAAAGTTCAATACCTATGTTTTGGCAAGGATGGGAAGAAACAACAGTTATCATATACTGCTATGGGAGTATAAGTTAACAAAACCATTTTGGAGAGCAATTTGGCTGTATTTAGATAAAGAGGTGAGCACACCTTGCAATATCATGATTCCACTTCTAGGTTATATACCCTGGAAAAAGTACCGGGCTATTCACGGAGACTATAAGAATATTGCCACTTTTTTTCTTTTAAACAATAAGAAGCTGAAAACAATGTCCATCAACAAAATAATTATAGTATGTCTTATAATGAAATAGTATATATCACCTACAATGAATGAACTGGAACAGCTCTTACGTGTCAAAAGAAATGTTAAAAGGGCAAGTTAGATTGACATGTAGAGCTTGATACCTTTTATTTATAGTTTTAAAATTACTATATATTATTTATGGATACATCTAGTAAAAGTATAAAAGTGTACTAATATGCTTGGGAATGATACCAGCTGCAAGATGGGAGATACCTTTTAAATAACCATCTTTGAGAAAAGAGGGAGGGAGGTGAATAACGTTAGGGATGCGTGTATAGGCCCTTCAAATGCATCTATAACGTCTTTAAAGTTCTGAAGAAGAAATAGGCGGTGAGATGGGTACACAGTCATAATTCTCTACAGTTGGATAAAAATAATTTTTAAAAATATAAAAGTTTGGCAGAGAAAAAAGATACTGGCTTTAAATATCCAAACAATCCCGGCATTAAATGTTCTGACAAGAGAAGAGAGAGAGACATTAAAGAAATTAAAGGAGAAAATTGCAAGATGTAGAGTGTTTAAGATAAATGCCACCTAAGTGAGGTGACTGAGGAGTCCACCGGACTTGACAATTGGGCATTACTGGTAACCATTACCAAACTGATTCAACAGACTGTGAGTGGAATAGACTGATAATAGAAGGTTGAAAAGAAGTTGAAAAATAACTAGAAGGAAGCCAGTGGCTTACTTTAGATGTCCAGTGGTAGAGCTGGATCCAAATGCATAATCAGTCTTACTCTAGCCCCTCTCTCTCCATCTCTCGCCTTCTTCTCTCTCCCTCCTCACCCCCACTGTTCCCTCTCATGCCCCGTCTACTAGATGAGTGTTGGCTTCTTTCTCAAGTGGTCTCTCTCCATACGACAGAAAAGATTGGCCAGCAGCAGTTATATGCTTGCATTGTTCTTGCAGTAACTTCTAGATCAGGAAAAGAATTCTCTTTCCCAATGTCCACACAGAAAATCTTCCACATAACAGGACACACCACCCTCAGGAGTCCTGGGCTTTCGTAGCTTATGATCCCCAGAGAGCAAGAGACGGGATACTCCTAGCATCTGTACATCATTTAGGTATTTCTTATCTGTTATTGCTAAAACCGTATTTCCTAGATTTCCGGTGAGTTTTAAAATCTTTTCATATGTTTATTAGCCATTTACTATTTGTTACTTACTTTTCTATTAGTTTATCATTTTTTGTTGTTTACTAGTAGGGCTCTTTTTTATGTTCTAGATATTTCATTGTCTATTAAATATCTTGGAAATATATTCTTATCTATAATTTTTAAATTTTACCTTGTATGTGGTGTCTTGTATTTTTGATTGTTTTTGAAGCCACATCTATCAACGTTTTCCTATACGACTTGCTTAGGAAAGCCTTTCCTATCCTGAAGTTATTAAATCTTTTTTCTCTATTTTCTTCTAATACTTTAATAATTTTGCTTTTTAAATTTCAGCTTTTTGTATTTAATTCAGTTTATTTTGGTGTGTTATGGAAAGTGTTTAGCTTATTTTTTCTGAAAAGTCATTTGTTCAAAAACCATTTGTTGAATACTTGATCTTTTCTCCCTGATTTGAGGTGTCACTTTTATCACAAAGAAAGTTCCCAGTTATACATGAGTCTGTTTCTTCAATATTTATCAAATTCCTTTTATCTTGTTCCTGCACTAATAACACCTTTAGCTTCTTAGTATATTTTGTTACTACCATACGATAAAAGTAAAACCAGGGAAGTCACAGTAAACATTCCTCCACTACGGGGTTATGCTTAACTTTCCTTTCTATGATGCTCATGGCATAAGGGAAGATATTGGAAAAACTTATATTTATAATATTGGTATCTTTATTCTAAGAGATGGGAAATGTGTCTTACAAATTGTCCCTCAATCTGTATTCCTTTATCTTATAATGACAGTATAAACTTAATATCTTCACTTAAAAAGACAGTAAAAATTATTCTTAAGATTCTTAATAAGTTTTCACATATCATTGAGTAAAGGTTCATAATTACCATCACACAAGTTCAAGTGGATTTTTAGATTGATTTTAAGTCATCTGTGTACAGTGAAAAAAGATATTAGAAAAATTTATTAATCCTTAACTCAGATAACCTCATTAGTAGTTAATTCAGAATAATTTAAGAAGGTATTCTCTGACTTTTTGGTATTTCTTAGAAAATAACCCCCAATAACTCTAAGGAGATTTAGAAAACACTCGTATTTAAATTAACCTGAGATATATTTTTCCTTCCATATAATCCTTCAAGATACACTGCATTATTAAAGATTATATATTAGAAAATTATATTTTAAAGAGTACTTCAAGTGTCAACCTGCTATACATAACAAAATCACACATATATGTTAAGGCTAGGACCATTTAGATAGAAACATTCATGTTTCCCATCTAACAAAATAGATATAAGTACTGAGATAAGGACTTATTTAGTAAAAAGACAAATTTCTAGTTTGAAGTAGGATTGACTAAAAGAGAAATTACTGAGAAAAGTGACGAGGGTAAAATACTATATTTCTTAACTATTACGTTATTTAGAAGTTCTCTAAATCCTATTTCCAGTGGGATAATGAAGCTCTGATGTTCACAATCCTGGTATCAAAAATAAATGTTTGCTACTAGTGAGTGACAATGCTAAGCTAGTCATTAAAAATTGACTTTAAAATTACGTATAAGCATCTATCTCAGGAAAGAAATGCCATTTTTAAAATGTTTCACTGTGATTGCTGCAGTATAAATCTCTACTATTCTAATTAATAGCAAGGAAAGGAAATTCCTTATTGTCAATTCACTATAAGATCCACAGAATGTTCAAATAAATGAAAGATAATTTATTTAACTCAAAGCATCTCAAGTTTCTAGGATCACAGCTTTACCTTTTTAAAAAAGTTTTTTCCAGTCCTGAAGATCTGGAAAAACCTCAATATTATAAAGTTAAACTAAAAATAAATAAATAAATAAGCTTGCATTTATACTTGGAAGTCAATCTATCAGTTTTTTATATTTTATAGAATTCATAAAAAGCTGCTTTCACATATATCATAATGTTCCAGGGAACCCATTTTATTTTCTCAGACCACAACTCTCATGAAATTTAGATGTGAAAAAAAAGTAGCAGGTTAGTTTTCCTTTTTTTTTTGACATCTAATTTCAACCACAGACTAACTTGATATGAATGATAAAATATTTATGTAAAAAACAAATAAAAGTTTTAGTTTCTTGATCTCTATAACGTAAGTGTTCTTCTGATAACCTAAAATAATGTTATATTTTATAATACTGACATAACTCAAGGAAACAAAGGCATGGTAAAGACTAACATTTGTTTATTTCTCCCTATTTTATCATGCTTTTTAGCCTGGGTGGTCACTATAATTCTACAAGACTTGAAATAGAAAGGAGTATATATATTTTTATGTTCTTGATACTTCCAAGTCCCTAGCATGTAGCAAATGATTTGTACATGATACGTAAAGAATTTCAAAAGAATTAAATAATTATAATTGCAAGAGAATGTATATGTGTAACTAATGTAAACGGTGCAGACTAGGATAGATTGCCAGCTTATGACAAACTTTCCTGTCTGAGCAGCAATCTCAAATAAATACTAGGAAAGGTCAATCAATTGCTTGAAAAATACATCCCTCCTCTCACCTTTCTAAATATCACATGCACACTAAGATTAATCGAATGCTTTCTGTGTGAGAGGCACTATACCAAGTGCTTTTGAAGTATTTGCAGTATTGCATTTGATAACAAAACTATTATTCTCCAACTTATAGAGGAATAAACTCAAGCTTAAATGTGATTTGTACTCAGGCTGTCTGACTCTTAGGACCTATCGTTGTAACAATTACCTACACTGCACATGCATTTTTAAATATAAAATTATGCTTTCTAATTAAAATAGTATTTTGAGCACCATGTTTATAATATGGTAGCTATCTCTACAAAATCCACTTGAAGGAAAAGAAGAAAACAGTACTGGTTTTGGGAATTTAGATGAAGCATTTGGATAAACTATTCGTTATCAGCCATTTTCTCTAACCATATGATTTAATGACCATTGTCTAACCTGAAACTATTTCAAAAGCATTTACAATTTGCAAGAAAACTCCAAAGTGATATGAAATGGAATTTTATATGAATGACTGTAAATTGAGATGAATGAAGAAAAAATTGTGGGTGATTTTTCACCTTCAGTAAGCATCAAATTATTAAAAATTTTGTAGAAAGTGAATTCTGTAAATGTGTGAACTTCTTAAGGATGAAAAAGATTAATAAAGGTTTCATTCACCTGTTTACCAGATAGTTATTGTGTGCCTGCTTTGTATAAGAGGTGTAATGTATTAGTTAAGGGTAGAGCTCTACAGACAGACTGTCTGGCTTTGTATCCCTTTACATGGGCTGTGTGATTTTGAGCAAGTTACTTAAATTTTGAGCTTTCAGTTTCTCATCAGTAAAGCAAGGTTATAATAATATTTACCTGATAGAGTTGAGGAGAGGACTACTTTAGATAATTCATATAATGTGCTTAGCCATGTATCTGGCACATATTAAGTGTTCAATAAATAGCCTTAGCTATTAACTTAAAGGCCTTGTGGAATGGGAAATCCAAAGATGAAACTGGCATGCAGCCAGTTTGAAAGGAGATTAAGTTAATTATAAAATTAAGATAATAATTTCATTTAAATGATAATTTAGAAAAATACATGGGTAGAGAAAATATCAAAAATAGAAAAATACACAATAAATGTTTTAACTTTTTTTGATAAAATAACATAAATTAAGAGATATGATAAATCACTAATATTAGCAACTTATAATATGGGTATTATAGTTGCCAGAACCTCAACCAGCTGTAGCTACAAAAGATCTTTAATTCGTAGGCTCCAACAAATCCTGAATTCTGGTGTGATCTAGTATACTGTCATCTACTTATTTTGCATTTAATCACATTGCATCTTGTTTTTATTTTTTTAATTTATCTATTATTTATTTGCATTATCTCATATTAATAACTATGAAAAAGGCTTCCTAAGGGCAGAAATTGGTGTCAAACATGTTTTGCCACATCATAATAGATGTCACTTGAATAAAGGGAATGATGAATTAGGTTAAATCATTTAGAGAGACAAGTTGATGCCATAAATAAAACATATAATTGGGAGATGTAATATCTAGGATTAGTTATCAGTACACGGAACGACAAATTTGGGTGACAAAAGTAACATAAAACTATTTTCTGCAAAAACATGGCAGGTTAAACACATTTGTATATCTCTTATCTTTCCTGAGACACAACTAAAATAACAAGAATAAAAACTATTAAGGACTCTCAAAGACTCAGAGAAAAAAAAGAGAGGAGACACTAATAGAAGAGACAGAAAGTAGGGAAATGAGTGGTAAATGATTTACCCGGGAGAAAGAAATGATAATAAAATGTGTGTAGAGAGGGTACGAGCAAAGAGAGCCAATTTACCAAGCAGGAACACAGGTAAGTTCAGGATGTGAAGGCTCCAGTACAGCTGAGGTTGAGAGTCAGGCATGAGCTGGAAAATGGGAATATGTGAAACTCCATCCATGGAAAGTCCCTGCTCACACTACTCTTAGTCCCTCTCCCGCACAGAAAATGCCAATGCTTAGGATCCCATCTTTCAGGCAGAAGGCTGGATGTTTGTTCTCTGGAGGAATGAACACAATACAATGGCTTGACACTCCCAGATACCAGGCACAGCGCAGGATGGGGTCAGTCTCCACCTCAAGTTTGAATGGATAATGGAAATTCCCAGACTTATGAGGAAAAACTGCAACATGATATAGAAAGACTGACATAAACAGATAGGAAAAAAAGAAATTGTAGAAAACACAATGTACAGACCAGAAGAAAATATCAAAAAAACTAATCAATATCTTCAGAGAGAGCAAACAACAACAATGAAAAAGATAGTGTGCCTGATTAAAAAAAAACAAAGAGTGGGGCCAGCCCTGTGGCCTAGTGGTTAAGTTCAGCATGCTCCGCTTTGGCAAGCCCAGGTTTGGTTCCCGGGTGCGGACCTACAGCACTCGTCAACGGCCATGCTGTGGTGATGACCCACATACAAAATAGAGGAAGACTAGCACAGATGGTAGCTCAGGGAAAATCTTCTTCAAGCAACAAGAGGAAGATTGGCAACAGATGTTAGCTCACGGCGAAACTTCCCCAGCAGCAAAAAAAAAAGAGAGAGCAAGAAGAGGAAAGAATATGCTATGACAAGGAAACAATCAGATGAAATCAACATGAAAAAATTCAAAAGAAGTTCTTAAAGATAAAGAAAGGTTATCTCCCAGAAATCAGATTTCTAGGTCTATCAGTCTTAGGACAAGTTTCAGATAAAAAGAACAAAGCAAATCGAGAGGAGAAAAGTATCAAAGAAAAATTACAAGGAAATTCATGAGAAATGAAGGACATGACTAAAAGGGCATACCTGTTGTCTAACCCAATATGTGCAGAAGTATTCTCATAAAAGGACACAATTTAAAAATACCAGGGATAAACATGCTACAAGATCTCAAAAGAAAAAGAAGTTTACTTTTAACAGAAAGACAATCAGAATGACAATATATTCTAAACAGCAACACTGGAATCCAAAAGATAATGAAGAAAAGTCTTCAAAATTCTGACCGAACATGATTTTCAACCTAGGTTGTATACCATATAAAAGTAATATCATGGGTAGGGGCAAAATAAAAAATGTTTAGACATTCAGGAATTCAATAAATTTATCATATATGTATCCTTTCTTTGGAAGCTACTCTAAGATGAGCTCCTGAAAGATATATAAATAAACTAAGAT
The DNA here is from genome assembly GCF_057802395.1 of Ceratotherium simum simum. Taxonomy (NCBI): domain Eukaryota; kingdom Metazoa; phylum Chordata; class Mammalia; order Perissodactyla; family Rhinocerotidae; genus Ceratotherium; species Ceratotherium simum. Next base: position 46,129,887 of record NC_141914.1, read on the forward strand.
CAAAAAAAGATATGGTATTGCTTATTCAGAGGATCCAAAACACAAGAGCAGCAATAAGAAATCTCAGATTGAAACGATGCAGCAGGCTCAGTGAGCAATTGTTCCAGATTGAAGTAGGACAACAGAAGACTTTGGGAAAGAAAATACTGCAAATCTTGACAAAATAAAGACTTTGGAAAAGTAAGTTAAACATTTCCAGCAATAATATGCATGGGACATCAAAAATCTCCTGCCACGGAAAAGGCAGACCAACAAAAAAAATCTATTACATTTAAAAGCCTCACAATTTCTAAGGTGAGAAGAAACCACGGCTCTATGTATGAAGGCTTGTGATAGCTGACAGCCATGTCCAGTAGATGACACAGGTCCATGGTACTGAAAGAGGGATGCTAGTCCTGATTAAAGATTGCTTTGTAGGTAAGGCTGAGTGGGCTTAGCCCCGCTCCTCTGCTCTCAGTAATATCAATTTGGAACATCCTTCTTTTGTTTTTTCCATAGTGAAAAAAGCATGGATTCTTGGAATTGGAATATACTGAATCTATGTTGTACTGTTAGGTAATGCTGATACCTGGAAATGAAGAAACTGACCTTCCATTCATCTCTGGCCTCTGTTGGAATTCATAAGTCTCACTAGGAACTAGAGTCATAGGAGGAATTTATAATTTCATTGATGTTCTAAAGCTACAGAATTATTTTAAAAGCTTAAAATGTGTTAAATGCCTAAAAATAAACAGGCAGAGTTACTCTGCCATTCTAATTGCAAGAAATCAGCTGAAATATGCACAGACACATTTATCACCATAAGTAATAGAAAAAATTAAAATGGCTTAAATGCTCTAAAATATGTATACATTACCAATTACAGAATATAAATTAATAACAGGGGAAGACATTTAATACATTAAGTTAAAAAATCAGGTTATTAAACAATATGTATAATATGTAAAAGATTTATAAAAAGCAAAATATACAGATAAATATACATTTGGACTAAACATTAGAATAATTAACAAAATGGTGGAATTATAAATAATTTTTAATATTTGTGATTTTCTATGAATTTTTAAGTTTGTCTAAAAGAAGTATATACTACTTTTAACATAAGACTTTTTAAAATTATTTTATGTTATATAAAAGATAAGGAGGAGAGGAAAAAATTACACCGAGAAATCCACGCTATTTCTACTTATTCCAAAAATTTATATCTGAGCTCCTAGGAAAACTCAATAGATTGTACAGCTTTCACTCTGTATGTGTGTATCTATCTATTTGTCTATATCACAAATAATTTGAGAGTTTTGACAATAATTTGTCAGGGAGCTTCCAATAAAAAATGCAAAGCAACATAATGACAATATTTGTACTAGTGGATTGAAAAACAATTGCATTTGTTATACTGGTGACTATTACGTGAATTGGTCTGTGGGAAAAAACACAGACATAATGTTTTGTAAGAGAAACACTACAGAGATCAAAAAGTGCCCTGTGCTGTCTCTTGGTTAAGCTACACAGCTTCCACGGGAGTAATGTTAAATTGAAATTTTGAAAAAAACAAGCCATGAAGGGCAAAGTTAAATGGTTAAGCTGCCTTGCTTTATAATGTGTTTAATGGTAAGAAGAGCTAGAATATGTTTTCAATTAAAGAAAGATCCAAAGATGAAAAAATGATGTTGAATTATGAAAACAAAGGGGACTAGATGGTCTTAGCATACCATAATTCTTTTTAAAGGCATTATTTAGAAGTAGCAATATACTTGTATGTATATGTCTACACAGATATTTAAGCATAGATGAACATACATAATTTAAATCTGTGTATGAGTATGTGTGCATATTCATATGTGTGTTCTTGCAATTCACATTTATGTTTAAATTTATGTGACCATTCTTTGAATGCTTGGAATTATGATGGACAAACCAGTACGTGAGCTTCCCCCAGAACACTCCTTCTCTGCCAAAGGCACTGGTATGTTGGCACAACTATCAAACATTCACAATCATCATCCATTATGTGGGTACCATCTCTTCCTTTGAATGGCATTTTTCATCTTACCTGATTAGCATTTTATACTCCATATGTCTTAATATCTTCTTTGCTTTCTAAGACACGTTAAGGACAGTGATAAAAAGTGAGAATACAGATGAAAAGTATCCTGCCTCTCAAAGCCACAAATTCAACTTCAAGGGCTTCATTTTAGCACATTTCAGAGGAGCCTGATGGACTACATATACTAAAGAATGAGCGGCAATTGAGGCCAATCGTGCTGAACCAAATGGAGTTGTGGAAAGAAAAACTTTTGATGTAGAGTTCAACTGTAAGAGATAAACAGTATTATTCTACATTAAGAGGCAGGCTTTTCTCATCTCAAAGCTCAAAAGAAAATTTTACCCTGGAAATTCTTTTGAAAAATCCTTATTATACTGCCTGCATTAAACAAGTTATGAAGGTCTGATACCTGACGTGCCTTTGTAACTATTATATATCTTTACTCAGAGGTCCAAATATGACGTTGCATGGTGGACCCATTCTAAGTAATGGATAACCTTGTTGAGGTCAGAAAACATCAAAGACATCCTTTCTGAGTTTTTTGATAGTAGATTCATTTACAAATTATTCTTATCACAGTTTTTAGTCAAGGTGATTCTCAACCATTTTCCATATTATGGCATACACTGAAAAAATGATAATATTTGGAACACTACCATAAATGTTGGTGGTTGCCCACAATTGGAGATCAGACTATAGATACTGACAGCTGCAGGCTCTCCCTGGTCACTCAGGTAATCCATGTGCAGCATGGCAGGTGGCATGGCCCCATAGACAGGAAATTTTGCTCTATAAGGATCTTTATATTGCAGTGAGCTTAGAGTGCCTTGTCTACAGCTAATCAGTATAACAGCAATGTGCAAAAGATTTCTGTTATTCAACAAAGCAAATTTCATATAAATGAAACTATAAAACAACTAGAAGCATAAATTTGGAACAATTTTTAAACATCAGGCTGTGAAAAGGGTTAACGAAGCTTAACTCTAAAGTTAGAATCTTATAAAGGCAAAGTCAAAAAGCTCAACTACATAAAAATTTAAAACTTAGGTACTTTGAGTGGAGAAAAAAATAACATACAAAAGAGATAAAAACTTAATAAGATTTATATATAAGCATATAAGACAAGTACACAAATAGAAAAACGGGAAAACAAAGTTTACCAGAGATGAAATATAAATAAGATACAAAGACAATGAAAACAAGATCAAATTAATTAATGATCAAAGAGGGGCACATAGAACAATGAGATACTTTTTCCATCAATTGATCAAATAGGATACTCTTCAATTTGATCAAAGGTTTTGGGAAACATATACTCTCATATTTGATTGGTAAAGTTATAAATTTTTATGTCTTTTCAGGAGGACAACATATATCAAAAGTCTTAATTAGCTGCATATCCTTTCACTAGACATTCCACTTACAAAAATTTTACTCTGGCTGGGGAGAGTGATGTAGAAAGCTATTTACATATGAGAATGTTTATGAAAATGAAAATTTGAAACATTAAAATAGACAAAAATAGGGAAATTGGTTAAATAATATATGGTATATCTATAGGTTGGAATGCAGTTCACTCATTAAAAATGATCATATAGAATTGCATTTATGAATATTAGAAAAATTTTTAACTATTTAAAACTAAAAAATTCTATTTTGTAAGACAATGTATAATTATAGAGAGATGTAAATATAAATACAAAAAGATAGAGATATCTTAATAAATAATCTAGAAGTTTATATATCAATATTTTAATAGCAGTTTGGGTGGTGGAATTATTTTCTTCATTGTATTATTTGAGTTCCTAATGCATATTTGGAACACGCACTTCCTGTGTAAAATAAATAAACTAACAAATAAAAGCCTTTTCTTTCTTCTTGAATAATACGTGATGGCAGATTAGTAGATGATTTTTTTTTATAGGCTTTTGGATATTATCCATGATAACATTTTTTTAATTGCCTCAGAACTTATGGTTTGGCCATGACTTAATGAAGCAGACCCAAAATCAGATTTTGATTAGCCAGAGTCTGTAATTAACCATGATTATTTCTGACTTGTTCTTATAAGCAAGAAGCAATTTCTGAATCTACAATATCGCAAAATCATAATTGAAATTCATAATGATCCAATTCAATATTTATTGAGCATCTATTACATATGATGTATTGTGTTATCTATTACAGGGCTAAGTGAAGAAAAAGACACATTGCCTAGCCTCAAAACATTATAGACTGGTAGAAGAAATACTACACACATTACAAGGCAGAGTGTGATAAACGCCATGTAAGAGTTGCCAATAAAATGAGTTTAGAGAAGGGAGAGAGAATTTTCTGAAGTGACCTTCAAGAACCATAAAATTAAATTATTTTCAGCAATTTTTTTTTTTCTGTGAGGAAGATCAGCCCTGAGCTAACATCAGATGCCAATCCTCCTCTTTTTTTGCTGAGGAAGATTGGCCCTGAGCTAACATCTGTGCCTTATCTTCCTCTACTTTATCTGGGACGCCACCACAGCATGGCTTGACAAGCGGTGCATCGGTGCGAGCCCGGGATACAAACCCACGAACCCTGGGCCACCAAGGCAGAGCATGCGTACCTAACAGCTTGCGCCACCAGGCTGGCCCCATATTTTCACCAATTTATACTTACTAAGGCAAAAGAAAATACTTAGTCATTTTAGGAGCTCTGCAACAAAATGGGTATATATAAAAGGATTTTCTGTTTACTTTCCATTTTTCAGAAAATTAAATTATCCCCCAGAACACTTTATTCTCCAAAATTCCAGCTAAATAAGGCTTTATTTCTAAGGACATAGGTAACTATTTTCTCCATCATTAGGCGTAATTTTATTATTCTTAATTTCATCTCATTATCTAGGGCAAGAGGAGTTAATGGTGTCCTTTATGATTGCTTCTTTATATTTAGATTAACTAAAATTTTCCCAATACTTTGATTTTGTCATATTCTTCTAAATAAAAAATAAAACTGTCAGTGCCACATAATGAGACTGTCAATAATTTTTCCCAATATTCCTTTGTCTAAACATATCACCCCTATCAGAGGAGAAGATTTTATCCCCCAAATTTTTTGCAAGTCCATGTCATAAAATTAGAATAATATAACTATGGGATAACTCAAGCATTCATCTTTCCAATTAAAAATCTCATTTTATTTTGTGTGTGTGTATGTGTATGTGCGAGAGAGAATGAGAGAGAGTTAGTTCTGTGAGATACTTCTGTGAGTAGGTAAATTTTCTCCTTGAAAACAGAAAAATAAATTTGTAATGTGGTAAAGAATGTAATAGCTAAAACACTATTGCAAAAAATAAAATAAAACAAAACATATTATTCTGACAGAGTGCACTGACTTCTCTTTTCAATTACTGGTAGTAACTTTGGTGTAAAATGCTCACATCGCTTGGATATAGTTTGTTTTAAATATGCATATCTTACTATTCTCCCCTTTAAAGTTAAGAGCCAAAGACATATTGGTAATATTTTCTCAGCGTTTGAGGCTGCTAACAGCAGGATATTTTCAACAAGTCTGAAATCTTAGACATGGAAGGGACTTTCAGAAATCACCAACTTCCATTCAATGCAGACATGTCTCCTACCACAATTTTGTTGGATGGTATTAAAGATTCTTAAAAATTCTGGATCAGGATCTGGAACGTAACATAATACGTTCAGAATTTTTAAAGAAATTTATGGTAAAGAGTTTGTTTTCACCAAGATATATTCCCAAGTGAATGATCCTTTTTCAGATATCCTTCTCATTATGTAAGAGATATTTGTTCTACCATTTTCAGTTTAAAGGTCCTACCATTTTGTAAAGGTGATATAAACAGAAAGACTACTGAACAGCTTTGATTTTATTTTTTTCCAGTCATCTTCCTAGATCATTACATGCATATTATAGAGAGATTACTTTTCCTCTTTAATAAACCATAAGGTAGAATTGTTTCTTCTGAGACTTTTCAACTGTTTTTCTAGCAAGTAGACCATGGTAGCATATATAATCGTTCATATCTCAGACAGAAATTGGTGTCCAGGCCTAGCAGGCGCCAGTTTCTTTAGACACTCATAAATCCTGATTGGAGAGGACCATACTTTATCGAATGTAATGACAAGACAGAATTCCTACATTTAAGGATAGGCTTCTGTTTTGGAAATTTCAAAATAATGCCTACAACCTTGTGTTAACTTTTTGCTTATTATTTGGTTATTTGGTTATTATTTCTCTTATGTGAATTGATACCTTCAGGAAAAATTCTTCAAATTCTAAAGCAGATCAGAAAACTACAGCCAGCAATCCAAATAGCCTGCCACCTGTTTCTGTAAATAAAGTTTATTTTGAATGCAGCCAGGCCCATCCCTTTATTATTGTCTATGGCTGCTTTCCTGGCCACATAGAGCAGTAACAACAGAGACTATATGACCCACAAAGCCTAAAATATTTACTCTCTGGCCCTTTACAGAAAGTTTTCTAATTCCTGCTCCATAGTCAGACCACTATTTTTAAGATTCAGGTAGGAAACTTGTACAAACTCTTTTTGCTTTTTTTCTCAGGATGTATAAAATTGTCTGACATAGCGCTGGAAGATGAGAGCATGGAGCAAAAAAGACTGGGGAGGGTTCCACTTTGTTGTACACAGGGTCACTAGGAGTTGGAATCAACTGGATGGTACTAATAACTGATAAAATTAATATATACGTAATAGTAATATATGTTTATATATATTTAAGTATGGGCAATACAAAAAAAGTGATTACCTAAGCTATAATGAGTAGAGTTTATCGAATTGCAGTCAAGGACTATTTTGTTAAATTTTTGATTACTGAGAATCTCTAAAAAGCAATAGGGAATTACAAACCTGCTATTTTGCTTCAAAGACTATTTGAAATATCTATTCTTTAAATATTTGAGAAAATAAATGGATGATGAGGTACAGCTCACTCTAAGTACTATTTCACAGAACTGGGTCTTCTGTGTGATTCTCTATATGAAGTGATATATTCAAAAATAATAGCATGCCTTATATATTTCTCCATACAGATTATTAGTTGGAGAAAAACATATAAAATTGAGAAGAAAGACCAATTTCTCCTATGAGTCACCAATGTTACATGAATTACATTAGTCACAAAAGAGTATAGAGCAGTACCTTCTACAAAGAAGTAATAAGGTCACAACAATAGTAGAGTCAAAAGTAATGAGTGAAGAAAAAAATTATTCCTTTTTTCCAATCTTTTTAAAGTTTCTACTGAATGGAATCCACTTGGTGAACGTCAATCCTTTTTTCCTTTTACAGGGAAGAGGACTAATTTGATATTGGAGGAAGAAATTTTTATTATCCAGTCACAATACTCTTTTATTCTATTCAGACAGAACAGGTAAAATTGAATTAAAGGCCATTTTTGTTCCCCCTTCTGGAATTTCCATTTCTATTAAATAAAATCAACCCATTTTCTCCATTTTGGAGCAGAAACTACAACTTATTCACATTGTATGGTAAGTGTTTGATAAATGTCCATTGATCTTTTATATAAGCTTATTGTTTTAAAGAAACATTTTCAGAGACAAATTTAACTTTTTTCCTATGAATGTACTAGCATTTAATAACTTTGTGGTTCCAACATAGCAAATGATACCCTATTGAACTGAACTGCAAATTCACTTGCCTGTTTAATATTTCTTCATTTGTCAAGAAAATAATTGAGCCCAGGGAGGAGATTCTTACTTCAAAAAGTGTTTAACCTTACCCATGTGGGCGAGTAGAAATACCATGGTTTTTGAGCCTAGAAGTCAATGATAGTCACTAACTGTGAGACCTTAGGCCTTAAGGCCTCTAAATCTCCTCATTAAATGCAGGTTGGAATGGGTGGACCATCAGATTCCTTTCAATTGCAATGGAGGTCATGTGGAGGCTTTGCAACTAAACCAAGAAGGAAATGAGTTTGAATGTAAAATAATCATCACAGTAATAAGATGAAAATGGTTTGGGGAAAATAATATATTAGCAATAAGAAATACATAATTTTTAAAGTTAATAATTTTTTTAAAATGAAGACATTTGTATGTACGTAAGGGGATGTTTAAAAGACGTTTTTAAAATTATTTAAATTAACAAAGACTGATGAAAAAATTAATGTGTGAAATGTGTTTAACCAATTAGGTTTCTTAGCCCACAAGCAACAGAAACTTACTCTGGTTAATTTCCGTTAAAGGAAATTGATTGAAAGACTATCTGAAGCTTCCAGAACAAATGGGAAGGGCTAAAGGCAAGGTCTGGAAAGAAGAAAGAACTGTGGCATCTCTGGATGTCAGGAAGTGACAGCTACAGAATATTCTCAGAGCTTGGACAGATGGGTCTAAATGCTACTGCTGGAAAAGAATTCAATTGCTTCCACAAAGTCTCTGTTCGTTTTTGTTTTTAATTGTACTTTCAAAATAACTTTCTCTCTATGACATACAAACGTTCTGAAAGGCTATAAAATATAGCCATCATATATCGACATATTGAAAATATTTTCTACCAAGTACCTTAACTGTACAGTCTTGGTTTTAATCTCTAAATACAAAGAGATAATTTACCCAGCTATTCAGCAAGAATGTAACAAGGATTGGCTACCTCCCTGTTTAGCGGGGGAGGAGTGGTCTTCATTGTCCTTCATCACATCTTTTCAGTTCATTCATGGTCACATTTAGGGTCTATTATAGTTACCTTCCTGCTTCTGGTAGCACTTTCTATATAAAGAATTATTTATGTTTCCAGTGAGAAAAAAGATCCAACTAAAACAGTAAAGGAAATTTATCACTTTATTAACTGAAAGTCTAGAAGTAGGCAAGAATTGATCTAGCAGCTTAAACATTATCACCAAGGACCTGTTTTCCTCTCTGTCTCTCTGACTTCTCTTCCACACTCTGGCCTTGCCCTCAGACTCCACACTGTTGCCTCATAACAACTCCTGACTTCCCTACTGTGGTAGTAAAATGACTGTATGTGTCAACACACACCATCAAAGGAAAGAAAGGTGGCCATTCCCAGTGGCTTCTAAAGGAAAGAGAAAAAGCTTCTGTTTCCTCAAAGGCAGTCCATGTCTCACCACCTCACTGTATCTGTTTGTGTAATGTGTCCATCCATGAACTGACTACTGTTGACATAGAGATGGGTTGTGATGACTAGATTAGTGAATCAGGGCCCAGCTCTAGAGGTGAGGGCCAGGACAAGCCCATCCACACCATCTGGTTCACAGTGGAAGAGGATGTCTGCCCCTACAAAATCTGGGTATTTCCCTAAAAGAGAGGGAGTTGATGAGAAGCAAAAATGACAGTTGTCTATTACATACTAAGTTAGAGACTATCACATCTTCTTATAGTCATTTCATAAAAAACAATGTTTCATTTTAAAATGAGAGTTATATTTGATTTTGTAAAGGAATAGGAGACTGGTTTATTCCATCTAACTTCATTATTTTGCCTCAACAAATTTCCGTAACTAGCTTACTTCTAATAATTCATAGTATTCATAGCTATGTCTACTCTTGGAAGAGAACTGTGAGAATTACCTTATTTCACATCAGACACTATGGTAATGGCTTTTGGTCCCTGATGACATGACATATGCTGGATTCAGAACAGTGATCCAGAGGTGAAAAGTTCTATCTGGTATTGTAGAGCTTTTTAAATTTCATATACCAACAACTAATTTAGGACTTTTTCTTTTAAATTAGAATTACTTGAGGTAACTTCTGCCTTTCTCGTCATCTTTGATTTTCTTTTCCCTTTCTAATCTTCTGGAATATGGATAATAAAAATAGGCTCCATATCTATACATGTTGTGACCACTATATGCCAATTTAAATATTTTCACTTAATCAGTCTATATAAACAAATATAAAATATGTAGCTTCATTTCCATTATTCTGCTCTAACTAAACCCATTCTTCCTTGAGATAAGAGGGGTAAAATTTTTTTTTTTGTAATAGCACTATTTCATGAACTTGTCAAAATATTTCCTTAATGTATTTTTTCTAAATTTTGTGTAATCTTTTTATGCAACTCTTAGTTTTATTAGAACTTTTAGTCAACTTAAAGATTTATCTACAAAATCCAATCACTTTAGTGAATATAATTTTTCATTCTTCCTCAATGATAATATAAATATAAGAGTTGTTATTTTACCTCTAGATGCTAGGATGAATATTCTGGTCTGTTAATCCCCATCTACTGTCGCCATGGGGAAATCCACATGGAAATCCCTCAGTCATTTTATTCCCACACCAATAGCCACAGTCACCAGCAATTCAGATTGGTCCTTCATTATACATCCTGCTTATAACCAACTGCAGTGTTATTCCACGTGACTAAGTCTTTCAGCTCTCTCTACTTAGCCAGAGATGTCCTGGCAGGGAGTTTGGTCTAATTACAAAAGTTATCATCAAATTTATGTTTTTATTACACACTTTTCCAACATTTCATCAGTAGAAAGATATAATTCTACATAGCAGACATAGAGAGTGTGACCTTAAGCACAATCTCAAAGGTAAGTATTTAATTTTACAATGAGTACAGTTTCTTTGTTCTAAGATGCGTTTGAAAGTAAAATTAGAACATGTGAGAGAAAAAAAAAAGAACTTTATTACTCCTTAACTTGCTGGTTTTGTGAGAAACTTTTTAGATTCAAATTCAAGGGAAATCATTTTTTAATAAATGATTTATTTACACATAGATGAATGCATATGTAATACATATTCACCAAGGGTAAACCTGGCATGGAAACTGTTTCTAAGCAATATTTAGCATATACCACAAACATTGGTCAAATAATAGAATACCACTTTGTCTTCATATTGTCTACATATTCCACATTATAGCCAGATTCAACACTAAGTGTAAAGGCCTAGGACTTCAAACTAATTCACGCTTGTTCTCTAATTCATATTATGCCTACCCGCAATCTTTATTCAATTTCATTTGAAAGAGTAACAAAAGAAATCACTAATTATGTCAAACATTCAAAGAAACATCTTTGATGTAGAATTAAACAAAAGCTGAAGTATTTCAGTGAAGAGCAATGTTTTTCTGACAAGAGAATATCTCAACTACTCACGCTATTAAACATTACGCCGTTTTCCATTTCAATAATATCAGTTTTATCATGTCACTTTTCTTCTTGGCATTTCCATTTCAGTAGTGTTTGCTTTGGTTTGGCCTATTAACACTTCTACTTAAATTGGTGCCAATCTTTCCCAGACTACAGAGGTATCTGATAGACTATCTTGATAAAGGGTAAAGAAAATAATTTAAAAACGTATATTTTTAACAATCCTAGAAATGCCAGACATTCTATGCCTTGCCAAGAAACTATTTACCACATCTGGATTAGACATATTTTCTGCTATATACACAAACTCCCAAGTAAAGTGTTCTATTAAAATGCATCTTTAGATTAAGTTGTTCAGATATTTTTTAAATTTATTTAAGAAGATGTTATGCAACTAATTCTAAAAATTAGTAGTGAGATGTGGTATAGATTCCAGAAAGGGCTTAATCTTTATGGTCTTCATAGGCTATTCTGCATGTCAGAGAAGGCGACTGCCAAGAATCCTCTTGATCTACTCTCTTGATCTATTCTCTTGATCTACCGAGGACTAATGATCCAACGTGGAACTGAAGCACTTAGAGGAGGAAGGACAAAATCCACCCTTAATTCCCTAAATAGTACACTGGATGGGCAAAAGAACTACTCTTCATTCATTCCTAGAACAACTGTCTGAGAACCTACTATGTACCAGGCACTGATTTAAATTCCAGGAAAACATCAGTGAGCAAAACAGACAGCTGTCTTTCCATGTCCTCATGTACCTTACATTCTAAAGGGGAGAGGCTGACAGTAAACACAGTCAATCAGTAGATTATATAGAACGTTATAAATGCTATGGTAGCACAGGGTAAGGGAATCAGTAGCACTTGAGAGGGGTGGGGGTTGCCAATTTAAATAAAATAGACAGAATAGTTGTCACTGTGAGAGATAGTGACTGCAGCAGAGTGAGCAAAAGGGAGAGGAGGGGGCAATGTGGGCGATGGGATCAGTTAGGTAAGAAGGTCACATTTTGTAGGGACTTTTAGGCCATTATAAGGACTTTGGCTTTTACCCAGAGTGAAACGAGAAGCAGAGCACAGCATGGTCTGACTTAGGTTTTTAAGGATGACTATGGCTGATATTCTGAGAATAGACTGGGGCAGGGGAGCAGAGATGAAAGAAGGGCAAGCAGTTAGGAGGCTACTGTAATCATCTTATGAGAAAAGAGTGGAGACACAGAAGGCAGTGAGATATGGTTGGATTCTGGCTCTATGTTGACAGAAGAGCCAACAGCATTTCCTAATGGAGTGTACTAGGGGTACGAGATAAAGAGATGATGAAAGGCTGACTCCATCGTTTTTGGCCTTAACAACTGGGTGAGAGTTTAGATGCCCGAGGTCAGACAAGAGACACGTAGCAACTATTGATAAGTAAAAAGGGTTTGATGCAGTAACTTGTGTTATTACACTCACATTATTTCTAAACCAGCCCCCAAGGGAATTTTTGCCACATCTAAGAGTTTTCATTCTAAGGAACTATAGAGTGAGTGAGGCCTCACTCTTGGGAAACTATTTAAGAACTGTGGCCCCAGAGGTTGGGCGTATAACTCCATATAGAGCCTAAAGACTGCTGAAGACAGAGATCAGAAGGATGAAAGTGGGCTTTGAAAATCACATCAAATTTATCATTTGAGAAGCCAAAAATGGCGAAGGAATGAGGAGAGATGCCATCCGGGCAGCAAAATTGCTCCAAGTCACTGATATGTGAGCCTGAGTGAAGAAGAGTAGAAGTAGAGAGTGCATGGCCAGGATGTAGGCTCTAGGAGCCTTAGAGAAGAACCTTCTCCCTAGCCACTGCCTTCTAAGAAGAAAGAGACTGGAAGGCTAAGATTCTGGTTCCATGTTCTGAGGAGCAGGGTAAAGCTAATACGTTATTATTGTTTGATTGCACTACAGTCTGATCTGATCTGGTCTTGTCATGGCAAAATAAGTTTATATGTTTTACAATTTTTAAAGGTGCTTTCGACACGTTAAATTAATTAAACAAGGAGGCTGTTAGACTGAGATGGCTTTAATGCCTTATTAGTAGCTTACATAAGCAAACCAAAATCTAAGCCTGTAATGCCTCAAGGTTAAGAAATCAAAATATAAGGACAACCAATCACAAACAGCCAACTGGGCTTTCTCAAAGAATGCGACCACTTAAGCTATAGCCAAGCAAATAATTTCCTTGCTTTGCTTCCACCTCTTCTCTATAAAAGTCTTGTCCCTAGCTTCTGTGGGTGGAGGCTCCTAAACACTTCTGCTTTGGTGCTGCGTGACTTAAATCAATTTTTGCTCAAATAAACTCTTAAAATTTTTAATATGCCTCGGTTTATCTTTTAACAGACATAATCTCTTTTGATTCTCACAACAACTTTTTGCAGTAGATAAAACCGTATTATTATTATTATCCCTGCTTTATGGATTGACAAAACAAACAAACCAAACAGGATGAGAGTTTAGGCAGTTGATCAAATATGATAAGGCCAATAAATTGTCAAGACAGAATCATTCTTTCTAGACATACACTTAGACATCAGTCTTGTGATCCCAACATTGCTTATTACTCTCCATTCTTAACTAATACAGTTGGTAAAGCCAGGAATCATTAAGGCAATGGGTAGCTGTATTTCAGCTTCAGAACTAGTCTACACAGGCAAAGAGCATCACTGATAAGAAGAGCATCACTGATAAGAAGAACAATTAGTAGTTCTGTTATCTTAACAGAAAGCCACAGTCAAGCTTTCTACCCCCCTCTCCTTATGGCAAAAAGCAAAGAAGAAAAATTTACTTATGCTGCTGGTTAAGGCTGGCAATGTAAACAGCGTAATTTGCTTTTCATAATATAGTTGTTAACTACAGTTTTTATCAATTCTTGGCCTCATTAGCTTTGATTCTAATCAATACCAAATCAACCTACACACACACAGATAAACACAATGTCTGTGAAAATAACCTAACTCACTACATATTTTTGTTTTTATTGGATGCATTATATAATATACATGAGTACTTAATATTTTAAGAATGATTTTGACATTATCAAAACATAATTTATTTTTTTTACCAAAGGAAGTGAGTTGACATGTTCTTAATTTTCGTAGAACAAATAGCAACAGTAATTGAGTACACAGGATCCTTAATTCAGAGCGTACAATATCAATACAGTGGCATTTTAGCTGTGATGACAGCAGTTTTATAACATGATTAAAATATATCTTGTAAACATGATTTATGTTACTTGCATAGCATTTGCAAATAATCATGTCTTTTAAGAGACACTTTGTGATTTGAAAAGTATTGACTATTATAATGTTGCTCAAATAAACTGTGAAATGCTTTCATAAATATGTATATTTTATGAATGTAACGATTAATTTTTTTCTAACTGGGTTTTCCTGACAGACGAACTTTTAAAATAACAGGAAACATTTTACTCTGTGCACTTATGTACACTATTCACAGTTAAAGGAAATTTATCTGTTGTGTATTTTCCTTTTAATTTCACTCTTGCCCAAATAAAGCATTTGGCTGGGAAGTGGTCCTTCTGCTGAACTGTCTGCTCCTCAATACATCTCTCTATTTGACTAAGATAGTTTTGGCCCTAGTTTTACTTTGCTTCCAGGACTAGCTGCTCTAGAAGTGTGAAGTAAGCCTGGCTGTAATTTACATGTCTGTCAGTCTAATCTCATTACCAGCAACTCTTTGCTGCAAAACTAAACTGTACCTCCTGTGTCTGAAATTCCCAGCTTGTAGAGTTGTGTAGAGGACACAAAGAAATAATTAATAATGTACAGGCATGTACTTCGTACAGGACCTGGCACACACAGACTCAATACTTGTTATCCTTTCTATTCTTCTCAACAAAAAGAAGTCTGCACTGCTTTCAATACTCAGTGTGAAGACTTCCAATTACCCACTTGGCACTCAGTTATTCCCAAGACCAGTAGCTCATTGCTCTCAATATAGGACACCTGTGTTTGAATTAATGCTTATCAGCTACCTAGTCCTGAAAGACCAAATGCATTCCTTTGAGATGATTTAGAAAAGTAAACAGTACTGAAGTACTAGCCCTGAGGATGACTGAGTTGAGATCAAATGCAGTTATAAAATAAAAGGAATAAAAGTGGGGGAAATTTTTAAATGATAGATTAGGAGACATAGCAGGCACTTGATTGCTAAATTCTTTGAAAGGAAGAAAAAGAAAAACGAGAAAAGGCGATTTATGAAGAACCTTGGAAAGAGAAGGTTTAAAGAGAGTAGAGGAGAATAAAAGGCAAGTGAAAGAAAAAGAGCCAAAAAGGGAAATCAACTCCAATTAAATTTGTTTTATGCCAGGCACATAGATTTCTATCCAAAAGCTTTCTAAAGAATGATTGACTACCTTTTCTCAGTGTTTCTCCAAAAATCCTCTCTATGTATCTTCAACAGAATTTTTGTTGTTAGTGCTGTTGTGTTGATTGTGACACCTAGCCACCCTAGGTATAGCAGAGTAGAACACTTCCCAGTCTTTTTAGCCATCCGCTCACCTTCTGGCGCTATATCAGACAATGCTCCACTGCTCTTCATAGCATTTCCATGGCCAATTTTTCTGGAATTGGGTGGCCAGGTCCTTCTTCCTAGTTGGTCTTAGTCTAGAAACTCTGCTGAAACCTGCTCACCATGGGAGACCCTGCTGGTATTTGAAACACCAGTGGGACTGCTTTTGGCATCACAGCAACACGCAGCCGCCACAGTACGACAACCCACAGATGGTGGTGTGCTTCCCTGACCCAGAAATAAACCTGGGCCTGGGCGGTGAGAGCGCTGAATCATAACCACGAGACCACCAGGGCTGGCTCTTCAACAGAATAAGATGCAATTATTAGGATACTGAGCTTGAGAATACATATTATATATAGCACAGCAACTTGATCCATAAATATTTTGCTCCACTAGTACCATTTCCTAGGAAAGTGTATTTCCCAAGTAACTATTTTGTGTATTTGTAAAATTCTGACTTCTTATTCAGGTATGTTTATTTTAAGGAACAATGCCTGAATGTAGTGAACTCATCCAACTTATGTGTCTATGTCAAAAAAATGTTACTGGATTGGGCAGAGAAAAAGTTCACAAATAAAATTCAATTCCCTACATCTAGCAAAATGCTTAAGGAAATTAGAAAAGGTTCAGAAAATAACTAAAAGTATCAAGTGTCAATCTCAAAAGGTTATGTTGAATCTCTACCTACACTTACCTCAAAAAATTCCCTAAGATAAACATCAGTTAATTTCATCCAGAAAAATGACAAGTTGGATCAAAATATGCTGTTTATTTTTTAGACTGAAAGGGATCAATAATCTCCAGTAATACTAGTAGATTTGTGAACACGTAGACATGAATAAATTACTTTAATGAAGCAATGAATCTGTAAAACCAACTATCTGTTTAAACATGAAAAGATCTTTTGAGAAATTTCTGGACACATGACAACTTACATAGTACTCTGAAAGATTTCCTCAAAGGGAGCTGGAAGTTGTATTGCTATAATAAATGCTCTTCAAGACATTGACAGATTCAAGGACCACACCGGAGACCATGGCCTTCTCTGCCAACTGCACAGATTTCCTGAGTTACTGAAAAAGCTTTGGGCTAAATAAACTCTACGTCTGCAGTCTATAGTTACATATTTGAAGCTAACAATTTTTATGATTTTATCTTTTGAGATGCATTTGGTGATTGGAAATTTAATACTGAACAGCAGCCTCTTGAAAACTTCAGATTTAAGGAGCCTCAGGCGCAAAATGAAGAATTCATTGAATGTAAAATTATTGTAATTTTAACAGACTTAGAATCTAATGATTACTTTAATATTCATGCTGAGATTTTTCTAGATGTTGGCTAATAAGTGTCCCTTAGATAAGAATATTTTCGTTTCTTTAATCTTCCTTATTGAAAAGTGAATAACTTTTAATTTTTTCCAACAATATTTTATGCTTAGCATCAGCACTACTATATTAGAAATTCTGCATCTCTAAGCAGGAGATGGAAACTTTTGAGGATGATTTTACACTGAGTATATAACATATTAAAGTTTATGTATAATGGCACTCTAACCCATTGGTTCTAGGACTTTGTATAAATGGAATCATATAATATGTACTCTTGTGTTTGGCTTTTTGCAAATCATAACATTTTGAGATTCATCCATGATGTTGCACGTGTCATTAGATTGTTACTTTTTTTTTTTTCCAGGGGAAAATTCGCCCTAAGCGAATCATATGGTTGACATATGTTTATCTTTATAAGAAATAGCTAAACTATTTTTTCACCCGAAGCGAATCTTCCTCTTTTTCTTCCTTTCCCCCACCGCCAAAGCCCCAGTACATAGTTGTGTATAGTTGTAAATTCTTCTGGTTCTTCTATGTGAGCCACCACCACAGCATGGCTACTGACAAACAAGTGGTGTGGTTCCATGCCCGGGAACCGAACCAAGGCTGCTGAAATGGAGCGAGCCAAACTTTAACTGCTAGGCCATCAGGTCTGGCTCTAGATTGTTCCTTTTTATTGCTAGGTAGTATTTCATTGCATGAGTAAACCCCAATTTGCTTATCTGTTCTCCTACTGATAGACATTTACGTTGTTTCCAGTTTGGACTATTATGAATAAATCTATCATGAACATGCTTGTGCACGTATTTATATAGACATATTTTCATTTCTCTTGGATAAATTCCTAGGCTTGGGATTGCTGGGTAATATGGTTGACATATGTTTATCTTTATAAGAAATTGCTAAACTATTTTTTCAAGTGGCAGTACCATTTTACACTATCACCAGTGAAGTATGAGAATTCCAGTTGCTCCAAAAATCTGTCAATATGTGGTGTTGACAGTCTTTTTAATTTTAGCATTCTAGTGGGTATCTATAAAGATTTAAAATACATATCTATCACATTTGCCCATTAAATGCCAATAATATTTACCTTTTGGGTCCATTGTATTTACCTTTTGAGTGGTATTTCTCCCTGCAGATCATTTCCTTTCACTGCAAATAAATTAACATTTCTGTGTGGGAAAGAGTTAGGGTTAACTTAGCATGCCTGGGTTGCTCAAACCTAGCACATTTCCAAGAAAAGCCTGTCTTTAGCATTAGGATTTAGTTTATAATAACAATGTAATTTATGGTGAACTCCACGTGGAGATCTGATTCTTGATGTGACTCCAGTGATATCTTTATGTCCAGCTGCGAGGACTCCAAACCTTGAGTGATCTCTGCTTTATAGCCTAAGTGCCAGTTTTGTTTTGGGCTGCTTGGAGTAATCTTTGCTCTCTAGTCCTATGCCTGGTTTCCTGAGCTTCAGGAGATGTCTTTCTGCCCAGCTGTCCTGCTCTAACCTTCAACATCTACTGCCTTGCACTTGTGGATGACTTGGAGTGCCTGGGATGGATTTCTCTCAGTTCACCTACCCTGCCTCCTCACCTTCAACTCCCATTATCTTGTACTCAGTCAAATGCTGAGTACCTCAGAGGAATTTTTCTCAGATATCCCTCCTTGCCCCCAGCTACTGGCAGCTGGTTCTTTGGGCTCAGTGAAGATCTGGAGCATCTCAGGGGGATTTCTCTCAGCAAACCTAACCTCCTTTTGGGTAACCTACCTGGAAAGCAAAGATTTTGTGTCTTACCAAAATAACTTACTGTGCTTCACGTTATCTTTATCATTAAGTAAACTGAGTCTTCTTGATATTAAGAGAGAAATTTTGCTCAGAAGTGTGTACCTTTCTATATTTGCCTTTGAAATAGCTTTCAGCAGTTGGTCCTCGCACTTGGTGGATACCCTCTGTGTTCTGGAGGGATTTCTCACAGCTAATCTGCTTTTGGTGTCTTACCTCATGCACTCAATGAAGGTCTATGGGAAAGAGCTGGTGGATTCATATTGTCTCTGTGGCAAGGGCTACTGGGATTCTAAATCGTTATGCCATCCCAAGGGGTCTGTTAAAACTTCACCAGAAGTTTTGCTGATTTCTCCTTACCCATGTCTTTTTCTAGATATCTCCTCATCTTTTCATTCTGCCATAATTGAAGCAGCTTCTTTTTCCTAGAAAGGACATCATTTTCTGGATTTCAGTTTATTTAAGTTTATTTGCATCCTGAGATCTCTAAAAGATTTTTTAACACTATGATTTTATAACCTATCTCATTTGTTCTCATTGTTAGGTGAGAGCAATGGTCCTCTGCAATTTTTTACATCCTAAGCGGAAGCAGAAGGCCCATATGGAAGCTTTATTTAATAAAAATAGAATGTGTAAGAAAAGTAATATCTATCCATTTATTTATTCATTCAAGAAATATTATTGCATAGTCTCTATGTGCCAGATACTGGGAATACAGCAATGAACAAAACAGTCCAAATTCTCTCCTCTCAGAGAGTTTTCATTCTACTGGGGAAAGAGATAATAAACAAAATAAACAAGTTATATAATACATTAATGATAAGTGTTGAAGACAAAAAAATAAAGCTCTACAGGAGATATAAAGTGTTATGATGGTGTTTCATATTTTAAATATTGTGGTGAGGAATTTCTCACTCAGAAGGTGATTTTGAGTAAAGATCTGAAGGAAGGAATAATGCTTCAAATCTATGACCCTTTGCTATCAGAAAACTAGACGTTGGATAACTGTATCTGTCTATGCCCTAGGAACTGCCCTACGGTGTACACTGATGTTCCCCCAACCTTCCAACAACACAACCCTCTCCTCATACAATCAGGCATATACAAATACGAATTAGGTAGCAGCAGAGACACTATCATATGTGTCTCTCATATTTGCAAATAACAAGAAAAAGAATGTTAAATTACAATGTCGTGAAAGAGCATATACAAAAATAGGCCCTATAATATACCGCTGTGATATTAAAAACTAATATTCTTAGACCCAGAAATGTCATATTTTGGAATTGACTTGAAGAAAGTAAAAAACACTGCAGATTGGTTACTACATTACTAGAGACTGGAAAGCTACTGATCACTTTCCGACTTGCTGAGACCTAGCTGCCAGCAAGTACCTGCACCTGCATAAGATTAGTGAGGTGAATGCGAGGCAGCCTCTGCTGCTCCTGCTGTGATAGGAGAGTCACAGAGGTATTTACTGGCACTGAAGCCACGGTAAAGGTGCTGTCATCCCCGGCTTTGTGGGCTTCAAGATGCAGGCTGAGGGGCACAACTTTCCCCTGTGTGTTATGCCCAAGGCAAAGTGCTCCTACACCCAATAACTAAGGTGATAACTTTGAGCTCACTGGATCTTACTAGAAGTGCTAGGGTTCCAAAGTCAGCAGTCAGGCAATAGCTTCTTGATCTCCAAGCTTTCTGATCATGCAAGGTAGCAACACCCTTGGAAGGCCTCTATTATCATGCTGTTCTGTGAGTCATACCTGGGAGATGTAGAGGTGGCTCTTGCAGCCCTTCCAAAGACTCTGTAGCAACTCATTCACATCAAAAACTTATTTCTGCTTAAAAAGAATGGCTTCTTTTACCTGTAACTGTCTAATGACTGATAAAAGATATAGTTTGACACATAGATACAGAAATTAGATTGGTGGTTACCAGAGGGGAAGCAGGGAGAGAGGAAGGTGACAGGGGTGACAGGGCACATGTGTGTGGTGATGGATGGTACTTAGTCTTTGGGTGGTGAACATGATGTAGTCTACACAGAAATCGAAATAGAATGATGTACGCCTGAAATTTATAGAATGTTATAAACCAATGTTACCTCAATAAAAAAAAAAAGAACTAGTTTGAAAAGGGCAAGAGGATGTACAGCTATGTATATAGCAGCTCTGTTAGCAATAAAAAAACTTTAAACGGTATATAAATGTTCAAAACAAGGAACTGGTTAACAAATGGTAATATAGCTGTATAATAAAATAATATATTCATTAATTGGGTTTATTTATTTGAAAAATATTTCAAACTTATATTAAAGTTATAAGTATATGACAATGAATTCCCCTATACTTTCATCTAGATTCACTCACGTGCCAATGACATTATAAAATATATTTTTTGAAATGTGAACTATTTATAACATATCAAGAGGAAAAAAATGCAGATCACAGTTCCCTTTTAGTAACAATGTGTCTACACGCATTATACAATGAAAAATATTCTCAGTGGTTTTCTCTGGATAGATGCCTTCTTATGTTTTTATTTTTGTCCATGTATAGTTTATAATTTTTCTACGAAGAACATAATAAACTAATAAAAAGAGCTAGATTAGTTCTCAGGGAATTCTTTGTAATGTACACAGTTGTTTTATCTAAATTCGTATTTCTGGGATACAGTGAAAATGTCAATCACCCTTGTGGATCTTTACCAAGCTAGAGCATGTCATTTCATTTTGGGATCATGCAATATATTATTTTCTGAACCTATGATTACCTCCTGAATACTATTGAAACTTGCTTAATATTTTGGATGATACTCCATATACAGCTAGAAAAATATGCTATTTTATTTCAAAGATCACTGAACTTCATATAAAACATAGTTTATAAATTAATATCCTTCATTCAATTTCCAAAATTTTCAAATTAAATAATTCTGAATTACTTTACTTGAAAAAGAGTGCTGTGGAAAAGGGTACCAGTCTTGATGCTGTGATTCTAAAATAGCTTTTCTGTATAATCTTCTCTAGATTCATGTCTGTTTCAAATTATGTCTAGGCTACTGCCACCTTTAACTCTTTCTGTAGTCACCATTGACTGTCACAGATAAATGACTTTGAGCTGCTTCAGGGAGAGATGGTTATCATACGAAGGTCTACAGCTACTCGCCATATTTATGTAGTTACACGGCCTCAGAAAAGAGTTGTGAACATCAACACTGGACTTAAAATTGTCATGGTCCTTTATATTCCAACAACTGTTATTACAGTTATATATACTGCTTATAGATTTAGAGCAGAATTTGTAAAGGCAAAATATAGATAAACAATAAACATGAAAGCTAACAACCTATAAACCAGCAGAGCTTCAGAAACCATTTGCAGGCTCTCTTATACACTATGAAGCTAAACAAACAAATAAATAAATAACCAAATAAATAAAGGATGAATTCATAAATGAATTATCACGTAAATAAAGATTGGCTGGAGCAGCCACTCATAAAAATGTTTGATCCCCCTTCACAACATCTGAACAGTATTTGAGCAACTTAAGATAGAATTCTTCCTACTTGAGAATTCTTCCTTAGGCTGAATTGAAATTCTCTCTCTACTCCTTGGAGACGTGAAGAAAATTGCTATCGCGGTCCTCAGGAGGATTGTTGTTTCAGGGTTAAAATAGCTTAATTTTTTCTGCTGTTCAATTTCTTTTATCACCCTGGTCTTAAAATTAAAATTTTGTAACTAAAAAATACAGTTAACAATAGTAACTGTGGAGGGATTAGTGTCAAGTTGTAGGACACTTAAGGCTATAAATTTGCAGGTGAAATTCCAGATCAAAGGGAAGGAATAATCAGTGCCTTCAAGTCTTATCGGCACTGTGTATAGAGATGTGTTTCTGAAAAGGTGAAAGCAAATTGTAGATCTTGCTATTTGAAGAAATCCATTTTCAAAGAGAAGGGATTGAATACTTATTTAAGTTTCTGTAAAAATTCCAACTTTTAGGTGCATATAAAGTTTGTTTAAAGCAGCATTTTTGTGGCCATTTTCACAAGATGCCTGTAGGAAAAAGGTTCTAAAATAAAACCAGTTTGAGAAAGGCCATGTGTTCTATTTCCCTCTGGATCTTTGCCTTGCATGGTAACATACACTGAAGGTTCTACTTTGTGTACCTTTCACGATACACAGTGGGAAATACTGGTTTAAAGCCAAGTTTATTTACATATTTAATTATTTATTTAACATTATTATTATATCAATTTCCTTCTGTTTCAAAGAACCAATTTTTTTCCAGTCAAAGCATCTATTTCATTTATTACTTTTACCAAGAGCCTATTTAGATTTTTTGTTTTAGATTTAATTTTTTTCCTTCAAAAAATTTTTCTAATTGTATATATTTGAAGTGTACAAAATGAAGACTTGATATACATATACATTGTAGAATGATTACCAAGATCAAGATAATTAACACACCTACCATCACACATAGTTAACACAGGTAACTCTTTTGTGTGTGTGTGTGGTGAGAATGCTTAAGATTTACTCTCAATAGTTTTCAAGTATACAATGTTATATTATTACCTATAGTCACTATGCTGTACATTAGAGCCTCAGAACTTATTCTTTTTATTACTGAAAATTTGTGCCCTTCGACCTACATCACCGCATGTCTCCCTCCTCCCAGCCCCCGCACCACCACCCTATTTTCTGTTTCTATGAAATCAGCTTTTTCCTTTTTTTCTTTTTTTAGATTCCACATTTAAGTGATACCAAACAGTATTTGTCTTTCTCTTTCTGGCTTATTTCACTTGACATAATGCCTTCCATCCACATTCATCCATGTTGTTGCAAATGGCGGGATTTCCTTCTTTTTTATGGTTGAATAATATTCCATTGGAAATATACACATATATATGTATGACACACTACATTTTTTTTTTTTTTTTGGTGAGGAAGTCGGCCCTGAGCTAACACCCATTTCCGTTGCCAATCTTCCTCTTTTTGCTGAGGAAGATTAGACCTGAGCTAACACCTGTGCCCATCTTCCTCTATTTTTGTATATGGGATGCCACCACAGCATGGCTTAATGAGTGGTGCATAGATCCACACCCAGGATCTGAACCCATGAATCCCAGTCTGTTGAAGCGGAGCACGTGAACTCAACCACTATGCCACAGGCCAGCCTCCACATCACATTTTCTTTATCTTTTCATCTACTGACAGACACTTAGGTTGTTTCCATATCTTAGCTACTGTAAATAATGCTGCAATGAACATGGGTGTGCAGATATCTCTTTGAGATACTGATTTTATTTCCTTCAGATGTAAACCCAGGAGTGCTATTGCTGGATCACACGGCAGTTCAATTTTCACTTTTTTGAGAAAGCTCCATACTGTTTTCCATAATGGCTGTACCATTTTACCTTCCCATGAGCAGTGTTTAAGGGTTCCCTTTTCTCCACATCCTCACCAACATTTGTTATCTCTTGTCTTTTTTATAATAGCCATCCTAACAGGTGTAAGGTGATATCTCATTGTGGTTTTGATCTGCATTTCTCTGATGATTAGTGATGTTGAACATCATTTCATGCACCTATTGGCCATTTGGATGTCTTCTTTGGAAAAATGTCTATTCAGGTCTTTTGCCCATTTTTAATTAGACTAATTGTGTTTTTGCTGTTGAATTGCATGCATTCTTTGCATATTTTGGATATTAACTCCTTAACATGTAATATTTTCTCTAGGTTGCTTTTCAATTTATTGATTGTTTCCTTTGCTGTGCAGAAGCTCTTTACTTTAATGTAGTTCCACTTGTTTTAGTTTTTGTGTCTGTGCTTTTGATGTCTTATCCAAGAAATCACTGCCAAGATCAATGTCAAAGATATTTTTCCCTATGTTTTCTTCTAGGAGTTTTACAGTTTCAAGTCTTATGTTAAAGTGTTTGATCCATTTTGAGGTAATTTTTGTAAGTGTTTTAAGATAGGGGAGTCCAGTTTCATTCTTTTGCATTTGGATATCTAATTTTCCCAACACCATTTATTGAAGATACTGTCTTTTCCCCGTTGTATATTCTTGACACTCCTGTCAAAAATTAGTTGACTGTATATGAATGGGTTTATATATGGTCTCTCTATTCTGTTCCATTGGTCTTATGTGCCTATTTTTATGTTAATACCATGCTATTTTGATTACTATAGCTTTGTAAGATAGCTTGAAATCAGGTATGATGCCTCCAGCCATGTTCTTCTTTCTCAGGATTCCTTTGGCTATTCAGGGTCTTTTACGGTTCCACACAAATTTTAGGATAGTTTTTTCTATTTCTGTGAAAAATGACACCAGAATTTTGATAGAGATTGTATTGAATCTGTAGATCGCTTTGGGTGCTATAGACATTTTAAAAATATTAATTCTTCCAGTCCAAGAACACAGGATATCTTTCCATTTATTTGTGTCTTCTTCAATCTTTTTCATCACTGTCTTATAGTTTTCAGTGTACAGGTCTTCCACCTCTTTGGTTAAACCTATTCCTAAGTATTTTATTGTTTATAATGCTATTACAAATGGTATTGCTTTTTTAATTTCTCTTTCATATAATTCATTGTCAGTGTATAGAGATAAAATATTTTGTTAAAGAACTGAGCAACCCATTCAAATCCAAAATATCAACATAAATACATTTCTTCATTAAGATACTACTTAAGAAAGAGAAACAACAATCAAAAAACAAAGGAACCATAATCTATACAACTTATCAAAGGTAAGCACATGCCAATAGATACTAAAATTACCCCAGTACTTATATTTGAAAAGGTCGTTCCTTTCCTTTTTTTTTTTTTCTGACAAAGATTTGCCCTGAGCTAACATCTGTTGCCAATCTTCCTCTTTTTTTGCTTGAGGAAGATTAGCCCTGAGCTAACATCTGTGCCAGTCTTCCTCTATTTTATATGTGGGTTGCTGCCACAGCGTGGCCAACCAGTGGTGTAGGTCCGTGGCTGGGATCCACACCCGTGCACCTGGGCCACTGAAGTGGAGCGTTCAGAACTTAACCACTATGCCACAGGGCTGGCCCCTCCTTTTTTTTAAGCATAAAACCATATCTGTTTGAATTAATTTCATTAGTTATAAAAATCCTACATAAAATGTCATATGTCATAAGGTTAAAGCATTCCTATTGTGGTTGTTATGTAGATGATTAACTGATGACATTATTGGTAGGTTTTTAATCAAAACATATTAAAGATCAGGTGGGGAAAAAAATGACAATTCATCAGAATAAGTTTCATTTTTTTTAAATGGTAAAGTGTATTGTACTGCATTAATGATAATGTGTAAGTGAAACAATATCATCTACCATGCCAACAAGGATGATTCACTAGTATCTCTCTGGAGTAAATGGTCATTCTTTTGAATCCTATAGAGGTCTGGTTTCCAATATTTCAATCAAAAAGTCACAGACAAAAAGTAACTTAGCTGAAGCCATTTTAAGAATGTGATATTAATTTTGATTGTATGAATGAGTCCAAGCTAAATTTGTTAATATCTTGAATTGTTTGCTCTGCTCTTTGCCTATATAGTGCAAATATTTAAATCAGCTGCCATCTGAAATTCAGGATTTTAGCCAGAATCTCACTAAGATATGTAGATTTCCTTCATATCTAGATTTAAATAAAAAGAGATTTACAAATTGTCAGTGTAGACTGAACAGAAAACCTTGTGAAACAGTAATAAACTGGAGGAATTGCTTGGTTTTAACACAAAGCAAAGCTTTGTGAACCTAGAAAACAGATAAACCTGCCAATAGAATCACAATTTTAAATGTGAGACTTTATTGAAGTGGTAAGTTTGTGTAAGAAAGGGTTTTAGATCAGTTTATTAGTCTTTATGGTCACTTCAGTTGACAACTAGTAGTAGGAAAAGCAGAAAGGAAGATAAATTAAGTAGAATCCACTGAAAAGAATTGGAATTCACAGTGAAAAGAAATTGCAGAGAATTTCTCTACCTAAAAAACTAAATAAAACAAAAGATAACAACAAACAAACAAAAACTATGTCACGCATACATCATGAAAGACAAGCAAAGTAGAAGAACGTTTCAAAGTCAATTTTACGTTTATATTTTATAGCAAGCAGATTAAAAATTAAGGGTTGTTTCAGAACTCTGCATTAAAATTAACAACAGAGAGAGAAAAAGAAAGGATAGCTATTTTAATTCTACTACCACACCTTCTGTACTCTACCACTTTGCATTTTGCTCAATATTATGGACTAAATTGTGTCCTCCCAAGATTCATAGGTTGAAGCCTAATCAACAACATGACTGTATTTGAAGAAGGGCCTTTAAGGAGGTAATTAAGGTTAAATGAGATCATAAGGGTGACACCCTAATCCAATAGAACTGGTGTCCTCATCAGAAGAGGAAAAGAAACCAGAAATGAGCATGCTCAGAGAAAAAGGCCACATGAAGACACAGGGAGAAGGTGGCCATGTGCAAGTCAAGGAGAAAGGCTTCAGGAGAAAGCAACCCTACCTGCACCTTATCTTGAACTTCCAGTCTCCAGAACTGTGAGAAAATAAATTTCTGTTCTTTAAGCCACCCAGTCTGTGTTATTTTTTTTTATGGCAGCCGTAAGACTAACACAGTCAACAATTCTTGTGGAAAAAACATTGCAAGTAACAAAAGAAGAGTGAATGCAGAAAAAGTCCTAATGCTGTCACAAATGAAACAATATAAAATTAAAAAACAAAAGAACACTGTAATGGCTGCACTGAGGCAAATTATAAAGGCGGATGGAGAATCATGTGGCCCAAACTCAGAACAACACATGGACTTTTCATCTCAGGTTGTTTTCCACTTTTCTTACACAGTGACCATTGTAACTACCATTTTACACATGCAAAAGCATATTATGAAAATCCAGTAGCAGACAGAAATTCTTGGTCAAAGATGGAATAACAAATATATATGTGAATGACATAACAGGATGAGAGCAAGAACTGAAGACAAAGAAACAAAAGTGTAGCGAATTAAGCTATTTCTGGTTAGGATTTTAATTCATTTGGTCTTGAATCCATTTCAAAAGCTCTAGAAAATAAAATACGCAGATATTTTCCAAATAAAGTTGTAGGCTTTCAATTAGAAAAATAAGTTCCATAATGTTTTGAAAGATTAATATACCAAATATTACCTTTTCAAATTAGCTTTAGTCTAAAATGACTCCAGCTGTGATGTATTTATGCAGCCAATACAGAAGACAAATTCAAAGTGTTACAAAATATTTTTTTAACAAGTAATATCTATTCTAAAAGACTCTAGATTATATACATTGAAAAAAAAAAATCCAAGAAACATAAGCATAGTTCTAAGCTATTTTATAGGATTCTGGATTTGGTGACCTGCGTGTTGCCCCAGTTTCTCAGAAAGTGGTCAAGTTTCAACATGGCTCCCCAGATTTTGGTGTCTGTACAAAGAAAGATGAATAATATCACTTCTCTGATTCCTCATTCTAGGAAATCCTCTCTTTCTTTTTGCTGAGGAAGATTCCCCCTGAGCTAACATCTGTTGCCAATCTTTCTCTATTTTGTATATGAGCTGCCACCACAGCATGGTCACAGCATGACTGGTGGTATAGGTCTGTGCCCGGGAACTGGGCCTGGGCAACCAAAGCAGAGCACACCAAATTTAACCACTGGGCCACTGGGGCTGGCCTGGAAATCCTCTCTTAAATTAGAAACTTAGCTCAGGAGTATTGCCTCAAGGGAATATCTACTGATTTCCCCTAGAGCTTGTTTAAATACTCTGACTATCTAGCCTATGACATGTTATAATTTAGATATTATGACAATAAAACTTAGTTATTTTTTAATTACAGAATATATAAACATAAAATCAAGAGAAAAATTATTAATTAATAACTCTGTTATTTGAAAGTCAGATTTCTGGTAACTCAAGCATTTAAACCAATTACCTTCTGAGGCTAAAATGTCTAACATGTTTTGTTTTTACTCCCTGTAGAATAGTGGCATAGAGATGCAGAATCAAAACCAGCACCGTGTCAGTCAGTAGCAACTGTACAAGTCTCACAGCAGATACAGCTGTGGCAGTTCATTACCCCTCAACACAAGAGGAAGAGAGCAGAACCGTAACAACATTGTACTTGATTTGAGCAAGGAAATGGAAATCAGTTTGTGTGATTTGAAAAGAAGCATTGGTAGTTCAGTAAAAGAGGAGTTTGTTTACATGATCAAAGTATTGACCTTTAAAAAGACAGATGGTTAAATTTCTTCAAGTAATTTTGAAGATTCTGAGTACATTCAAACTTTTTGCCACTATTATATAATGCATGATTCTGAATGAAACCAATCTGTGAATTCCAGTACAGCACATATCACACTCACCCCTATATTTTAGCTATTTATGCATGTCTTAGGTTCATGGTAAAATCATAAACTCCTAGGCAACAGGGGTATTTCATCTGCTTATTGTGTGCCCTAGAGCACCTAGAGCAACACCTAGAGCAATGTCACATACACTTGGGTTCTCTATAAATATTTATCACATAGAGCTCTGCAACAGACTGGGGGTATCCACAATAAAGTAACACTATAGTCTGGGCTCAATGCTTTAACGAATGTAGTTGAATTGAGATATGTGCACTGTATTTCCTGGTGGGCAGTTCTTGATGTATAAAAAACAAAACATGATTTTTTTAAAAAAACACCCTGTCAACAGACATATCTTTGCTACTTCTGCAAAGAAGCTTAAAACAGACAAAAAAAAAAAAAAAACTATCCTGTGGACAGTTTTACAACATTAATGCAATTGTTTAGTTTTGATCAGGTTTACCAGCTCCTGGCAGGTGTTTCAAAAGCAACATTTAAGCAGAATATAGCTAGATTGACTACTTTCATATGTACAAATGCTTCAGGCTTCCTCAAAATAACTTCTTAGAAATTTCATCACTATGTACTTGAGACTTACAGAGCACTGACTAGTATATGGATGATCAAATTCTGTTTGTCTAAAGGCGAAATCAATACCTTCTGTGATCTATGAAAGATGATTTCAAAAAATAAAAGTGAAACAGCAATATAAATAGAGAGATATGTATGTGTTTGTATTGCATCCTAATGTTTAAAACTGTTATTTGGGGAGAAATCTTATTTTATCTTTAATTTCATAACTTATTTTGCTTGAAGGAAGTTGTGTTTCATTAACTAAGAGGCCATTGACCTGCATATCTTTTATTGTACATTTAAGAGGTCAATGGAAATTGTTTTCAAGAAAGGGCTTTTTTTCCCAAGAAAGTAGATCTTACAAAGTATCTGTTATACTCTGCTCATTTAGGTGACCTGGACACTCCGTTCATCTCTCTAGAATATTGTATGGTCCCCAGTAGAGTGAAAAGCATATACATAGTAAGCACTCAAATGTTTGTGAATGAAAGAAGGAATCATAAAGGTTTATAATACTCCTTAAACATTAATACTAGATTAAATTAAGTTCACCATGTTCTGTATACAGTCACGCATTGCTTAAGGACGGGGATACGTTCTGAGAAATGCATTGTTAGGCAATTTCATTGTTGTGTGAACATCACAGAGTGTACTTACACAAACTTACATGGTATAGTCTGCTACACACCTAGGCTATACAGTACTAATCTTATGGGACCACCATCATATATGAGGTCAATCGTTGACTGAAACATTGTTTCGAGGGGCATGACTGTAACAAGATATTGGAACAATAAATGCTGTTTATAAGATTTCCATAAGAAAGACTAAAAATTAAAGTGTGCTGTTATCAGTAAGACAGTGAAAAGTCAAGCCACAGATTGGGAGAAGAATTCACAATATAACAATATAACACAATATAACAATATAACCAACAAAAGACTTGCATCAAGAATATATGAAGAACTCTTAGAAATTGATAAGAAAAAGATAAACACATTTTTAAAATAGGCAAAAGGCTTAAATAAGTGTTCATAGAGGAAGATATCTAAATAACTCTAAATAATGAGTATGTGAGTATGTGAGAAGGCACACAACATTATTAATCATCAGAAAAATTCAAATTAAAACCCAAAAAGATATCACCACAGACCCATGAGAACGATAATATCAAATGTTGGTGATGACCTGGAGCAACTGGGACATTCATACATTGCTGGTGGTCCATGTAATTGGTACGAGCACTTTGGAAAACTCTTTGGCAGTATCTACTAAAGTTAAATATGTGCCTACTCTATGACCTAGAAATTCCACTTCTAGATAAATACCCAAGAAAAATGAGTGCACCCATTATACCAACACACAAGAATAATCACAACTATACTCAATTTAGCTAAAAACTAGAAACAATCATCCAAATCCAAATGACCACCAATCATAGAATAAAAATTAGGAAATGCACATCTGAATCTCTTATGGTACCATGTAGATGAAATTTTTTAACTAAAAAGTTAATTTTTAAATACTTTACTGGATTTTGTCAAAAACTTTTTTATATAATTGACATGATGTCTATAATGCACATATTAGCATTACCATTATAAGAAAAATTTTAAAAAGTTATTTCACTGTATTTTTCACAGAAAATTTAAATATGAAGTAAAATATTAATATGAAGTTAATATTTTCACAGAGAAAAGAGGGAGGTAATTTATAATTTAAAAACATATATTTCCTAAATGTTTGAGGGATTTTTTTTAGAAATATTAATATTTATTTTGTAGTTTTTTGAATAAGATTCTTTTAATTCTAAAACTTATAAGCTAATTTTATAAGAACTAATTGTTTTTATTTTTTGTAAAAATATTAGTAGCACAAAGGGAGCAGAAA
The DNA here is from genome assembly GCF_057802395.1 of Ceratotherium simum simum. Lineage (NCBI taxonomy): Eukaryota > Metazoa > Chordata > Mammalia > Perissodactyla > Rhinocerotidae > Ceratotherium > Ceratotherium simum. The sequence continues at coordinate 46,161,544 of NC_141914.1, forward strand.
AGTATATTCAAAATAGTAACAAAAGTACCAGAAAAAAATCAAGCCTAGAAAAGCCTTCTTGGTTCTTGCCCCTTATTTACCACTTGATGAGTAAGTCATTGGTAAATTATTGCTACTGTCAGAAGACAAACTAATTCATTAGTTATCAGTGTTTTTACTTAGAAAAATAAAGAAATTTTTGAGATTTTTTTTCAAGTTATAATGAAAATTTCCAAAGAAACCCAAAAGAAGAGAGAGCAGTGCCATTAACTCTCATATTTCTATTAGCTTTGGTAACCATCAACTTTTCACTATTCTTTAAACAATTTTTTTAAGGTCAATCTTTCATGAATTCCAAGAAAAACCTATAATCACTAGTACCAGATTCAGATTCATTAAACATTTCTGAATCTTCAAAAGATTCCATCCTCTCCACTCAGGATGATTTAGTTCAAATTTAGTGGACTAACCTCAGGGAAAATGGCTTCCTTTCTTAATGTCAATATCAATGGTTTAATTTCTCTTCATTTCAAAATCAAGGTTAGAATATCAAACTGGAGGGAGAGTTCCAAATGTACTGCACTTGTCTCAGTCACAATTAACTGTGTTTTTAGTGGTCTAGAAGACGTTGCAGAACTACTGACATACAGAACAACAGGAGTAAAACTTAAACAATCATTATGCTAAATAAAAGAAGCCACACACAAAGACCTATATACGGCATGACTCCATTTTTTTGTGATATTCTGAAAGATGAGTCTATAAGTGCAAAAATAAGATCAGTAATTGCCAGGAACTAGGGATGGAGGGAGGAGATGGAATACAAAGGGTATGATGGGACTTTTTGGGGTGATGGAAATACTATATATCTTGATTGTGATTGTGTTTATATTATTGTATACATTTGTCAACATTCATCCAACTCTACACTTAAGAAGGGAGAATTTTACCTTATGTAAATTATATCTCAATTCGTCCAGTGAGTCAAACTTCAATAAAAACAATACCATACCAAGGTCAAATGGACCAAGTACAGCGAGACTACCCTCTTTCTTGATTGGGATAACACACTATTTTTTTTTGTTGTTGTTGTTTATTGCAGTAACATTGGTTTATAACATTGTATAAATTTCAGGTGTACATCATTATACTTCTATTTCTGCATGGATTACATCATGTTCTCATGTTCACCACACAAATACTAATTACAATCCATCACCACACACATGTGCCTAATTATCCCTTTTGCTCTCCTCCCCCGCTTCCCCTCTGGTAACCACCAATCCAATCTCTGTCTATATGTGTCTGTTTGTTGTTGTTATTATCTACTTCTTAATGAGTGAGATCATATGGTATTTGATCATTTCCCTCTGACTTATTTCACTTCACGTAATACCCTCATTGTGCATCCATGTTGTCACAAATGGCTGGATTTCATCGTTTCTTATGGCTGAGTAGTATTCCATTGTGTATATATACCACATCTTCTTTATCCATTCTTCCCTTGATGGGCACTTAGGTTCTCCAAAGAAGATATACAGATGGCCAACAGGCACATGAAAAGATGTTCAACATCATTAACTATCAGGGAAATGCAAATCAAAACTACAATGAGATATCACCTCATGCCTATGAGAATGGCTATAAATAACAAAACAGGAAATGAGTGTTGGAGAGGATGTGGAGAGAAGGGAACTCTAATACACTGCTGGTGGGAGTGCAAACTGGTGCAGCCACTATGGAAAACAGTATGGAGATTCCTCAAAAAATTAAGGATAGAACTACCATATGATCCAGCTATTTCACTGCTGGGTATTTACCCAAAGAACGTGAAAACACCAATGAGTAAAGATACATGCACCCCTGTGTTCACTGCAGCATTATTCACAATAGCCAAGAGGGGATAACACATTATTAATGAATTTTGAACTGGTATTTGATTTAGGGTAATCATTTTACATTTTTGATTTTTATCAAGCTTGTAATCCATTAAAATATCCTACATGTGTGCAGTTTTTTAAAATAAATGCAGTAGTGGATATTACTTCATTAAAGATTCCATCTGAGATATTTAAGTCCATCATATGAACTTAGCAAGATCATTTGGAATCTGCATATTGCTATACGGAAGTATCTAATATTTTGTACAGCCTCATGTCATCCAAAATTTAGTCAGCATGCTTTCTTTACAGAAAATATTGTTCTATGTAGAAAAATAATTTTGAATTTGTTTCATTTTTTGTTTTATACTGGATTATATGGGACATATGATTTGTATATGGTAACACAATCTAAATAAACTGATAAAATATAAAGATACTGAAGATAGATAAAATATCTTTGCCTTTGTAAGTGAAGTTACATATATCTTGATGTTATAATTAAGTTCTTTTTTTGAAAGAAACATTTAAATCTCTCTTTTAAATGCCATCAGTGTCAAATTATTTCAATTAAATCATATAAATTACTGTTGGGTTTTGTTTCCTTCAGTTCTCTTAACCTTTATGTTTTTAAGGTGTCTATATATTTTAAAGAAAATTATGTGATATTAAATTTTTATATGCAAATATACCTTAAATTATCATATATATTTTTTCTGTAACAAAATTTAATATATATAGATAAGTAATTTCCATTTTTAGAAATTCCATATGCTATTGTTTGAACTTGTAATAATCCTACCCGTCTAAATTGTCCTATGGAATACACATACACACACACACACACACACAATCTCAACTGAAAGAATTTTCTTTCAATACAGATTCGAGTTCATTCTTAGGTTAGTATATAAACATTTTCAACTATAGAACAAAAAGCTTCCTCTTCCAAACAAATAAGGAGTTACATTTTCAATGTCACTGTTCATTATTGAGACACCATGCTGTACTTTCAGATAATTAGGTTTAGGTATAATATATTACAGTCCTCTGTTATAAGATGCACAAAGACATTTTAATTTCATTATATTCTCAAACATTTCTATAGATTTAATATTTCTTTAGATAGATATTTCTAGCAATTTGATACTCCTTAATAGTTGATTTCTATTTACCTGTGATTTTCAATGATTATATATCTTCCAAGATTCTCAAAATAGGAAAACTGTAACACATGAAAAGGAAAAGACATAATTTTTAAAGTAACCCTCCCCAATTTCTGGATACTTGTGCTCATACTTCCTTCTTCCCGATCGCCCACTCATTCAGAAATATCTTAACTTCCCAAGGGAGACATCTGCAGCTGATTTTCCTCTTTTGAGTTTTTTCCAGGCAAGTAAGAGAGAGGATTCAAAGTAGTACAAAGAGCAGGAGGAATTCACTTACAGAGCTGGATATAATTTAGGGCATGAACACGGGGGTTTCGCTGATCTTAAATGTACAGATATATCCATTTCATCTTTCATAATGTCTTCTTTACTATACTACAAATGGAAATGTCAACGAAAACTATTAAACAAGAAAATATTTTATGAAAGTCATAAAATCTTAGTTTGCATTACATTTCAATCAAGAATTATGGCTAATCTAAAGCACTGTTCATTATTTCTTTCTTTTCCTAGTTCCGTTTCTGTGATACGTGCTGGAAACTCTGTGAGCATCTAAAAGGTCATTTCTAATATACACCAATAGCCCTTGGGGTTTGGAGGAAACCACCCTCCAGTGGTGGCATCATTGCCTTCCTTCTGAGAAATAACACATATCATTTTATCTATAGTGAAAGTCACAAAAGGAATGCAGAAATAAAAGCATGAACTCTACTAATAAACAAGAAAGACGTTCTGAAAAATTCTTTGAAACAGGCGAGAAGTGACTAAATTTAAAAAAATACATAACTCTAGTGAGACATTATCACAAACTGCATGTTCTTTTCAAGTTACTTTGTAGGAAAATGCATGCTTTCTTTTTCCATAAATATTTTTCAAACAACATTTTCTAAATATCTTGAATTTAGTTATTACTATATTCTAGGAATTAGACACAGATCCTGCTCTCAGGGGGGCTTACAATGTAGTTGAAAAGATAAGACAGGTACCAAATTTACTCAAAACATGAATGAGGTGAGAGAAATCCAAAAGTAACCAAGTTTACCTCAAAATGTCAAGATTAGCAGAATTGGACACTTGAGAGGTAAATTCAATTTTTAAGAAATAAATTTACTTTTTTACATATATTCTCTATACCTGTATAATTAATACCTACAACTATCACCATAAAAGAGCAGTAAGTGAAGAATTTCAGAACATAAGAAATTAGTTGAAGGGATATTGATAAAAAAATCAGCAATAGATTATTCTTTGAAACATTTATAGTTTTTACGCAAAATAAAAAAAAAATCAAGAAATGCCAAATAATAAAGAAAAAGGCAGTTTACATAATCATGTTATGAAAAAGCAGTTCATCTTACCTCTGCTACCAGTTGCTGAAGAGACGGTGAAGCTACAGAATACAGACTCGCGTTACCCCTTATGGGACTATGGAGACTAACATAAGCCACAACATTTCTCTGCAGAACCTTCTTGAATTCCTAAAATCCAAAAATAATCTATCTTTAACATAAATAAAAATAATAGATTCTACTTTATCAGTTACATGTTGAATAATAATCACTTTTTACTTAAAAGCACTATATTGCACAAGTACTTTTTTAAAAAACAGCATCTCATAACTATTTAATAGACTACACAAAGGTCATAAAAGGACTTTAAATAAGGGTTATGAGGAGTTACATATAACATATGATAAAATATTTTAAAGATTTTATTTATTTATTTTTCCCCCAAAGCCCCAGTACATAGTTGTCTGTCATAGCTGCACATCCTTTTAGTTGCTGTATGTGGGATGCGGCCTCAACATGGCTGGAGGAGTGGTGCCTCGGCGCGCACCCGGGATCCGAACCCGGGCCGCCGGCAGCGGAGAGCACGCACTTAACCGCTAAGCCACGGGGCCGGCCCTGATAAAATATTTTAAAGTATGTTCCTGACAAAAGTTAAATTTTAAGAGAAAATGTTCTTAAATGATTAACATGGCATGAGATTCAACTTCAGAGTACAGAATGGAATATTTGCTCCAGTGACAGCAGTTAATTTTATAGTCATAGAATAAGAGAACAGACATGGGTAAACTATTTTACATGGGTAAACCAACCCTTTCTTTTGAGGCAATGAGCTACTTTTTGCAATAAGAGGCTCTTTATTCTGACCAAAATGGGGCATATTACAATTATGTCCCTGTACGCATTACCTGAAATAAAACCTGGTGCATTTCATGGATATTAGTAGCATAAAATGATTCAGTAGAATAGTTTTTCCACTTCTTTGCTGAACCCTACCCCTAAAAATACCCACTGATCCTATTAATGTTACCACTAAGAACTCCTTCTGTAATTTTCCTCCTTTTCTGCACAAATATTTAATGAGTAATTATCATAATCACAATTCTATAGAAATTTCCTGAAAATTGTATTACTTCATGTCTTAGGAACATATCTTTCTTATTCCAACACTATCAGATGAAAGACTGCAAGGACTTATATATCTAGCAAACCAATAATGTTACTCCTATTTTAAGTTGAAAATTCAGCTATACTTCTATAAGAAAGGAGAAAAGACAATTCCTTTAAAATTAATAAATATTTTAAATTAACAGAAATGATGAACTTAAGGTTAAGTACTCTGCTTTATGCATAATATTGTTTTAAAAACTGTCCATTGTTATACGAGTTCTATGGAAAAACAGCTTCTATTTACACACTACCACATAGACAGTGTCTATATGTTAGTCTATTTAATTCTCATGAGAACCTCACAATATAGGCATTTGAGGAATCATTCCTCATTTGAGGAATTAAGTCTTGGAGAATTTAATCTTGCCTAAGACCACATGTTTTATGGTAGAGAGGATGTGAACTCAGACTTCTTTGACGGTAAAATCTATAGTATTTCCAGAATAGCCTGTAAAAAATGAAGATTCTTCACAGAAGAAATTGTGTTTTTTAAAGAACCTATTTAGTAAAATGTAATAATTTTCCTCAAGGATCAAGATCAGTATTGAGTCAATTCTAATAACTCTATCACTATAAATTCCATTTTTAAGTTTATTGACCAATATCACCTAATCCTTTTAATTACAACTGTGCTTTCCAGGGGCTTCTGTGCAAACGAAATTAAATAGGGCAATATGACACATCAACAAGTGCTTTCCTCACTCATCTTCACTAGGGAATATATTCAGAGCATAAATTTGTTTTGGTCTAAAAGAAAATGTTTCATTCTCAGAAGGAGTATATTTGATAAGAGTAGAAAAAACAGAAACTACTAGTTTTCTAAATTCCTCCTCAATCAGATAGTTAAAAAATGGTTTCATGAAATGTATTGAAAAAATCTTCTGAGATTTAGGAATTTACAGTAGTACATTTTATAAGCCAATAATCAAAGCTATATATTATTCATCATTTTCTTTACTCATACATCTTTACCTACCTAGTCATGTAAAAAGCTGGAAAGTGACTGAATGTATAATTAATTGCAAAATATGCATACATGCATAAATATTCTAGAACAGAGGTTCCTAACCTTTTTGAATAGGAAGAGCCTTTTCTAACATAAACGTTTTTTCCTATGGACTCGCACACTATAGTAGTTGTAGTTTTAGTTTCTATTGATTGAGAAAATATAAAATGATCAAAAGGACCAATGAATTCAGTAAAACTTAAAAATGAACTTGTATTTTATTAACCACAAAAATATCTACTTAATTTGAAAATATAATTGCTCACATACACGCAAGGCTATATTATTGATTCAATTTACAGGCTATGATGCTTGATATTCAAATAAATTTAAAGACTTTTTGCTATAAACCTCCTCATGCACAGGGGTTCAGGATATTTAAGTTAGGAACTATTAACGTTAGATAAGCCTACTTTGAGAACATAGTTTAGAAATATACATGTTAATTTAGGATTAACATACACTGACGGTGAAAGTAACTAGATAGATATCAAGCAGGCTGTATGATATAGTGCATTAAATTTTTGGAATTTGAAAAGATTCTTCAAGACATTTTCTTAAAATGTGCCTTATTTTTACAAGAAAATCAAACCATTGTTTTCTTTATGATAAAAATAATTCTGAATTACTAAAATCAGCCCAGATTACAAACACAATCCCCAAATTGTTTTTAAACTTGTTTATATCTTTAAAGAAAGTAATTTGGAATAGAAGTTTGAGAGGTTGGTTCAGCTATTACATTTTCCATCTTACTAAAAATTTGTCAATTTAAAAACGTTCTTTCAGCAATGGAATTTCTTCATTTCAGTTAGTTCTTTTGAATATGGAACAAGCAGTCACACCATTAATTTGCATACGGAAAAGCATTCCAATTTGTAATGTGTGAATCTTGATACATTTTACACTGTAAAATTTTTCTCATTTTAGACTTTCCTTTCCTCCAAATTAAAAAGGCACTTGCTATTTTCTTTTGTATACCTTTTTGATACATTCTTTGATATTCAGAAGACATTTTATCCTTATTTTTTTGAGTGCTTACGTAAAACATGAAACAAGAGAATTTCCCATTAGATATTTAGGACTTTTTTCTCCAAAGCTGAAGTAGTAAACAAACTGGCATATCAAATGGTTTTACTTTCACAGCTAAAATTGTGTGCGATTTTTCCTATAAATTTCCATTGAAACTTTTTAAAAAGAAAAAAACATGAAACTGAATAGAATATCTGAGTTTTGCAACATTTTCATTGTTGTGAAAATGGCACCATCCACTAATCAATTGTCATATTCCATTAAAAATACGGTGCATCTGTGAGAGACAGACATATCAGAAGCTTAATCTAATCCAGTTGTTTTCCAACCATGACCCATTAAATGCTAGATTTCATTTGCACAAAGCCTTCCTAAGGTATAGTTAGATAGGTAAGCAGGTAGGTAAGTAGATAGATATGTAGGTAGGAAAGAAGGAGCAGGGAGATAGGGGTGCAAGAGTGGAAGGAGGAAGGAGTGGAGGAAACCACGATTTTGAACCCAGTCTCTATACTGTCTAGCTGAGGTATAATGCTAAGGTAATCAACATTTATCATAGGAGATTGTTTCCTAATTCCAGATAATTGCTAGAAAGTTTAAAAAAAGAAAGGTAATATATCACCTGATCCTTTCCTGTCTGGTGCCTGTCAACCTTTCTAAGGAGAACCACAATAACCAGGTAAGCACTATTGTGGGTATATCAGAGTCTGTAGGTCTGGTAGCAACAAGAATAAGGTAGCTGCAGATCATACACAATTCACTATGGTCTGACTCTAATTCTCTTTCATTCTTATGAGTGATATCAACAAATTAACAGATATGATACTCTGATTAAGATACACATTCTTGTCCTTGGCTTCAACAATTTTACTTTGTCAACTTTAGCCAAAAAAAAAAAAAAAAAAGAGAGAGAGAGAGAGCATAGTAATTAATATACATTTACCTCTCCCCATTCATATGAGCCAATATTGCCAAAAGCTGTTCCTCCCCAGGAACAGAAAACAATAGTGCGGTCTGGTCTCCACCCTCTCTTAGCTCTTAACATCAAGGCTTGGATGAAAGCTGTGATAATGGCAGTGCTGCTGGCCCATTCTTGTCCATTGTAACTGTGTGCAGTGTGATGGTGGCTGCCAACTATGACATACCGGTCTGGAAATAGAAGGAAACAAGAGCCATTAAAACAAAATAGAAACCTTAACAATCAATTTAATGATATTTACATAATCCTATTGCACAAATGAGCAACAATTATGCAAAATTGTTCTAATAATTAAGACTACTTTAACATTTTTCGCCCACTGCCTTGATTCACACATCTGCGTATATCAAAGCTGAGGCAGCTGCTGAACCCAATTACGAATCCAAAGCTTAGATCCATATTACTGTCCTCTGCAACACGCATATTAATTAATGAGGTATACAAATATGCCACAATGAAACCCGTATCTAACATTTTTCCTGAATCATAGAGGGAAGTGCCCTGTAAACAATGTGTGTATGCCCAGTAAATATTAATGAACTGTTAATACATTTGATGGAGCAGTTATTCAGTAGCTGTAAATATTCAAAATGTGGTAGTCATGTATGGATTTTGCAATAAATGAAGTATTTAGGTAATTAATTACAGCTTCCAACTTAATAGTTTTAAGTCCCTCTACTTTTTCTGAAGAAAAAATAAATTCAACAACATCAAAAGTCATCTAACTACTGTCAAAGTTTCCTTTTCACATATTTTATTTCATATAATCATACAGAATTAGGACACTATTAGAAAGGTCTCCATGACACATGGATATGGCCTGTTCAATGTACATTACTGACTATTGTTAGTAGTAAGGTAGGCTAAAAATTTACTTCCAGAGTTTCCTCTGATGTTGTCAGTGAATGTTATTGGTACGGAGTGAAATTTATTTGACCAAGTACCCTATACATTTGTGTAAAAAGATTTCTTCACGGAGTGTCATTTCATTAGGAGATGTCCCATAGTTTGATGCTTAAGTGTGCAGACTCTGAAGCCAGTCTGCTTAGGTTTGAACCAGGCTATTCAATTCACTAGCTGTGTGACTTTGGAAAGCTTATTTAACCTCTCTACGCCTTAATTTCTTCAACTACAAAATGTGAATAAAAATAACACATATATCATTCAGTTGTTTTGAGTTTTAAGCGAGTTACTATTGGTAAGGCACTTTGAACACTGCCTGAAACATAATAAGTACTATACATGTAGAATACACTAATCACCCCCTGACTTCATGGCATCAGAAAGCTACCTTATGGGAAACATCACTGTGTGAAGCTATTTAGTTTTCCACACTGATATTGGAACCAGCAATGAATTTGATCTGCCAACATTTTATCAAAATTTAATTAATGGCGTACATAGTGTGTCTGCAAATGTTGAAACCCTGGGAATTTATTCACTCATCTCTCAGATACGTGTGAAAGTTCTGTTTGGAATTGTCTGTATTCTAGATAAATCATATCTAACAACTTTAATATTAATTGATGATTGTTTCTAATTTTCAGAGTCATTAAATAACAAAATTATGTGAATCTACAGCCAATATTTTTAGGGAGTATTCAAATAAACAAGAGTTGAGAAGCAAATTGATGTTAAAAAATTGGATTTTTTTTCATATTGAATTTCAATAAGGAAAGCTCTTTTACCCTAAAGTTAGTATAATATTGTACAATTTGGTTTTTCAATACTACCTTGCAAATGCAGCAATGATGATAAATATTTTTAGTGCTTCAATTAGAGATCCTTATGATGGAAATTGATTAAAATGGTTGAAATGCAATAGTAACAATTTTCAAATTCATTTATATCTTATATTATGATCAGAAGTTGTTCAACATTGCTACTGTAAGGAAATCAGAGAGAATATGTACTTCCCATGAATTTTGTAAGACGTGACTGGCAAGAAACTGGGGGAATGTAGAACCTGATCTCAAAATTCTCTGGGTTACCAATTAAGGGGTCAATCTGACTAAAGTCATGGAGAAGAATAATTCTCCAAGGAGAACTTGAGTAAATGTCCCAACCAAATCAACAGAAGTGGCACAAATGTACTAAAAAGACTACTGTACTCTACGTTGTATAACACGCATATGAGACAGTAATGTGTGATTCAACCTCACAGTGCATTAGGAAGAGTTGCTATTAATCTCTTAATATATGTGTCAGTTATTTTACTGTTTTAGCCTGTATAATATTGTATGAAGATTCCATCAGCATCCCATAACAAGGTATCAAATTATTTAAAATTTAACCAGGTGATCATTTTCATAAGCACCTTCAAAACCTAAGCCATGGAAACATTAGGCAGAATTGTCAGTCGACCAAGGGTCAGAGATGGGACATAGATTAACATTAAAAGATAGATTTGGAGACAAAAACTTTTATTTTTTTTAAAAACACCATTAAAACTAAAATATTCTCTTTTTAAAAAAATCTTTTCTTGATAAAAATAAAAACTTCAATGGTGTAATAGTGAATAAAAGAAAAAAAAGAGAGAGAAGTCAAGATGGCAGCATAGGCAGACTCTGAACTCACCTCCTCCTGCGGACACAGCCAATTTACAACTACTCGTGGAAAAATTACCCCTGAGAGAGAACTGAAAACTGCAACAAAGGACAATCCTAATCGAGGTGGAAGAGGCAGAAACTCCCTTCTGGAGAGGAAAAATGCTGCCTTCACAAGCCGCAGCGCCTCACGGCTGCCTGGGAGCAGCCCACAGGTGCGCAGCCCTCCCTGGAGGCATGGGGCCCCGAGCCGGGGAGCTCCGCCGCTGGGGGCATTTTGCGGACCCAGCACAATCGAGACGAGTGGCATAATATCTGACTTTGCCTGCTACTAAAACGTTGGGGAGCACTCCCAGAAAAGCTGGTTCACAAAGAAATTAAAACCAGCTCTTAAAGGGCCCACGCGCAAACTCACCCGATTCAGAAAGCAACCTAAAATCACCAGAAAGAAAGGTGCACAGTGCTTTGGTGAAAAGAAACTCACCTGACAGGCTCTGAGTGCATCTTGGTGAAAGGTGAGACCTCTCCAGGGACTGGGACATTGGTGGCTGCCATTGTTGTGGCCTGGTGTGGGCGTGCTGATACAGACGCCATTGGAGTTCTCCCTGGGGCTTGCTAGCCCAGAGTCTGCCCCACCCACTAGAGCAGTGATTTAATCCAGCTCAGCCAGGGCAGGCAGCCCACCCTAGGGACTGGCCCCATCCAACAACAAGCCCTCAGGCAACTTGTGGGGCTGCTAAGGGAGCTGCCTGGATTCTCCACAGCCTGGTGACTGGGTCCACCTCTGTAGGGCAGGCTGTGTTCAAGGAGTGGGTGGAGAGTGTGGAGCGGTGGCGGAGTGTGTGGGGCTCCCGCCTTGGAGAGATTGGGTCCCCTTAAGGAGGTCAGGGTGTGCGCACGGGACAGGACTGTGTTGACTGTGTGTGTGGAACTGTAGGCGGTGGGGCTTGTCAGCTGCAGAAGACTTGTGCTTCTGAAAGGGCAACACAGGGGGTTGGCCCCACCTTTCAAAGCCTGAAACAATTGGGTGCTCCCGTGCCTGAGGCCAGCCCCACCCAGCTGCAATCCTCAGAAAGTTGACAAGGGTCCTAAAGGCTAGAGTCTTATAGCCATTGTAAGCCCCTGAGCCTAACAACCTGCCACGCTGGGGGCATATTCACTTAATAGAAATATGGCAACAGGAATGTGCTATTAGATCTTGCAGCCAACTGTGCTGGGACACCCCACACCCGATAAAGAGACTGAAGGGCCTACAACAACTACAAGCAGCTGAGCATTATAACAGCTGGCCAGGGGCATAGCTCAGCCTCCCTGGGCACCAACGGGAAGAACAACCCTGCCACAACAGAAGGACACATGTAGCCCACACAGGGGTCACTCCTGGAACATTTGCAACTGGAGAGGAGAGGGAAACACACTGCAAGACCTCCTAAGGCATCACTTGTATAAGGTTACCTCTCTGAGAGCAGGAGATGTAGCTGACATACTTAATACATATACACAAGCACAGGGAAAGAAGCAAAATGAGGAGGCAAAGGAATACATTCCAAGTAAGGGAACAGGACAAAACCCCAGAAAAGGAACTAAGCAAAACAGAAATGAGCAACCTATCCAACAGAGAGTTCAAACAAAGAGTGTTAAGGATGCTCACTGATCTTGGGAGAAGAATGGATGAACTCAGTGAGAATGTCAACAAACAAATGGAAGATATAAAAAAGAACCATTCAGAAATGATGAATACAATACTGGAAATGAAAAATTCACTAGAGGGACTCAAAAGCAGAGTAGAGGATATAGAAGAACGGATCTGCGAGCTAGGCGAAAGACTAGAAGAAATCACCCAAGCTGAACAGATAAAAGAAAAAAGAATTTAAAAGAGTGAAGACAGTCTAAGGGACCTCTGGGACAACATCAAGCGCACTAACATCCATGTTATAGGTGTCCCAGAAGGAGAAGAGCCAGACAAAGGGGCAGAGAATCTATTTGAAGAAATAATAGGTGAAAACTTCCCTAACCTAAGGAAGGAAACAGACATCCAGGTACAGGAAGCACAGAGAGCACCAAACAAGATAAACCCAAAGAGGCCTACACCAAGACACATCATAATTAAAATGTCCAGAAGTAAAGATAGAGAATCCTAAAAGCTGCAAGAGAAAGACAAGTTACATAAAAAGGAAATCCTATAAGGCTATCAGCTGACTTCTCAGCAGAAACCTTACAGGCTAGAAGAGAATGGCATGATATATTTGAAGTGCTAAAAGGAAAAAACCTACAGCCAAGAATACTCTACCCGGCAAGGTTATCATTCAAAATGGAAGGAGAGATAAATAGTTTCCCAGACAAACAAAAGTTAAAGGAGTTTGTCACCAAGAAACCAGTACTACAAGAAATGCTAAGGGGACTTATTTAAGTGGAAAAGAGAAGACCACAAACAAGAAAAATTATCTATTTCCATGATAAGAGGGTAATGGATACAAATGCACAAAAAAGAGGTTAGATATGATATCGAAAACATAAAAAGTGGGAGGAGGGGAGTTAAAGAGTAGACCTTTCATACAGAGGTCAAACCAAAAAGACCATCAACTTAATATAGACTGCTATATACATAGGTTACTATAGACCCAAACATAATACTAAAGAAAGCCATCAAACCACAAGGGAAGAGAGCAAGAGAAGACGAAAGGGACAGAGAAGAACTACTAAAACACCAAGAAAAAAACGTTTAAAAATTGCAGTAAATACATACTTACCAAGAGCTACTTTAAATGTTAATGGACTAAATGCTCTAATTAAAAGTTATACGGTGGCTGACTGGATAAAAAACAAAACCCATATAGATGCTGCATACAAGAGACACAATTCAGACCTAAAGACACTCACAAACTGAAAGTGAAGGGATGGAAAAAGATACTCCATGCTAATGGCAATGAAAAGAAAGCTGGGGTAGCAATACTCATATCAGACAAAATAGACTTTAAAACAAAAACTGTAGAAAGAGACAAAGAAGGGCACTACATAATGATAAAGGGAACAATCCAACAAGAGGACATAACACTTGTAAATATCTACGCACCCAACGCAAGAGCACCTAAATATATAAAGCAATTATTAACAGACATAAAAAGAGAAATAGAGTGTAACACAATGAGAATAGGGGATTTTAACACTCCACTTACACCAATGGATAGATCATCCAAACAGAAGATCAATAAGGAAACATTGGCCTTAACTGACACACCAGAAGAGATGGACCTAGTAGATATATACAGAACATTCCATCCAAAAACTGAAGAAAACACATTCTTTTCAAATGCACATGGAACATTCTCCAGGATTCATCACATATTAGGCCACAAAACAAGTCTCCATAAATTTAAGAAGATTGAAATAATACCAAGTATCTTTTCTGACCGCAACGGTATGAAACTAGAAATCCGCTATAGGAAAAAAATCAGAAAAGCCACAAATATGTGGAGATTAAACAAAATGCTACTGAGCAACAATTGGGTCAATGAAGAAATCAAAGGAGAAATCAAAAAGTACTCAGAGACAAATGAAAACGAAAATACAACATGCCAGAATTTATGGGATATGGCAAAAGCGGTTCTAAGAGGGAAGTTTATAGCAATACAGGCCTATCTCAAGAAACAAGAAAAATCTCAAATAAACAATTTAACAATGCGCCTAAAGGAACTGGAAAAAGAAGAACAAACAAAGCCCAAAATCAGTAGAAGAAGGGAAATAATAAATATCAGAGCAGAAATAAATGAAATAGATACTAAAAAAAAAAAAAATAGAAAAAATTAATAAAACCAAGAGCTGGTTCTTTGAAAAGATAAACAAAATTGACAAACCTTTAGCTAGACTCACCAAGAAAAAAGAGGGAAGGCTCAAATAAGTAAAATCAGAAACGAAAGAGGAGAAATTACAACAGACACCTCAGAAATACAAAAGATTATAAGAGAATACCATGAAAAGCTATATGCCAACCAATTTGACAATCTGGAAGAAATGGATAAATCTTTGAATCATACAACCTTCCAAAACTGGATCAAGAAGAAGTAGAGAATTTAGACCAATCACCAGTAAGGAGACCAATCACCAGTAAGGAGATTGAAACTGTAATCAAAAACCTCCCCCAAAATACAAGTCCAGGACCAGACGGCTTCCCTGGTGAATTCTACCAAACACTCAAAGAAGACTTAATACCTATCCTTCACCAACTCTTCCAAAAAATTGAGTAGGGGCGGAAGCTCCCTAACTCATTCTACAAAGCTGACATTACCCTGATACCAAAACCAGACAAGGACAACAGAAAAAAAGAAAATTACAGGCCAATATCACTGATGAACATTGATGCAAAAATCCTCAACAAAATACTAGCAAATCGCATACAACAATATATTAAAAAGATTATACAGCATGATCAGGTGGGATTTATCCCGGGGATGCAGGGATGGCTCAGCATTCGCAAATCAATCAATGTGATACACCACATTAATAAAATGAAGAATAAAAATCACATGATCATCTCAATAGATGCAGAGAAAGCATTTGACAAGATACAGCATCCATTTATGATAAAAACTCTGAATAAAATGAGTATAGAAGGAAAGTACCTCAACACAGTAAAGGCCATATATGACAAACCCACAGCTAATATCATCCTCAATGGTGAAAAACTGAAAGCTATCCCTCTAAGAACAGGAACTAAACAAGGATGCCCACTCTCACCACTCCTATTTAACATCGTATTGGAAGTCCTAGACAGAGCAATCAGGCAAGAAAAAGAAATAAAAGGGATCCAAATTGGAAAGGAAGAATTGAAACTGTCACTATTTGCGGATGACATGATTTTATATAGAAAACCCTGAAGAATCCACCAAAAAACTTTTAGAAGTAATAAACAAATATGGTAAAGTTGCATGATACAAAATCAACATACAAAAATCAGTTGCATTTCTATACACTTACAACGAAGTAGCAGAAAGAGACATTAAGAATACAATCCCATTTACAATTGCAACAAAAAGAAGAAAATACCTAGGAATAAACTTAACCAAACAGGTGAAAGATCTATACACTGAAAGCTATAAAACATTGCTGAAAGAAATTGAAGAAGACACAAAGAAATGGAAAGATATTCCATGCTCTTGGATTGGAAGAATTGACATAATTAAGATGTCCAGGGGGCCAGCCATGTGGCTTAGCAGTTAAGTGCGTGCACTCTGCGGCTGGCAGCCCAGGTTTGGATCGCGGCCGCACACCGATGCACTGCTTGTCCACCCATGCTGAGGCGGCATCCCATATACAGCAACTAGAAGGATGTGCAACTATGACATACAACTATCTCCTGGGGCTTTGGGGAGAAAAAGGGGGGAGAAAAAGGAGGAGGATTTGCAATAGATGTTAGCTCAGGGCCAGTCATCCTCAGCAAAAAGAGGAGGATTAGGGGGCCAGCCCGGTGGCGCAAGCGGTTACGTGCGCGCGCTCCGCTGCGGCGGCCCGGGGTTCGCTGGTTCGGATCACGGGCGCGCACCGACGCACTGCTTGGCAAGCCATGCTGTGGCGGCGTCCCATATAAAGTGGAGGAAGATGGGCACAGATGTTAGCCCAGGGCCGTCTTCCTCAGCAAAAAAAGAGGAGGATTGGCAGATATTAGCACAGGGCTGATATCCTCACAAAAAAAAAAAAAAAAAAAAAAGAGGAGGATTAGCATGGATGTTAGCTCAGGGCTGATCTTCCTCAAAAAAAAAAAAAAAAAAAAGTCCATACTTCCTAAAGCAATCTATAGATTCAATGCAATCCCTATCAAAGTTCTAACAACATTTTTCGCAGAAATAGAACAAAGAATCCTAAAATTTATATGGAACAACAAAAGACCCCGAATACCTAAAGGAATCCTGAGAAAAAAGAACAAAGAACAAAGCTGGAGGTAACACACTCCCTGATTTCAAAATATACTACAAAGTTATAGTAACCAAAACTGCATCGTACTGGCACAAAAACAGATGCGCAGATCAATGGAATAGAATTGAAAGCCCAGAAATAAACCCACACATCTATGGACAGCTAATATTCGACAAAGGAGCCAAGAACATGCAATGGAGAAAGGAAAGTCTCTTCAACAAATGGTGCTGGAAAAACTGGACAGCCACATGCAAAAAAATGAAAATAGATCATTACCTTACACCATACACAAAAATTAACTCAAAACGTATTAAAGACTTGACTGTAAGACCTGAAACAATGAAACTTCTAGAAGAAAACATAGGCAGCATGCTCTTCGACATCAGTCTTAGCAACATATTTTCAAGCACCATGTCTGACCGGGCAAGAGAAACGATAGAAAAAATAAATAAATGGGACTACATCAAACTAAAAAGCTTCTGCACAGCAAAGGAAACCATCAACAAAACGAAAAGACAACCTAACAATTGGGAGAAGATATTTGCAAACCATACATCTGACAAGGGGTTAATCTCCAAAATATATAAAGAACTCATGCGTCTCAACAACAAGAAAACTACCAACCCAATTAAAAAATGGGCAAAAGACCTGAACAGACATTTCTCCAAAGAAGATATACAGATGGCCAACAGACACATGAAAAGATGTTCAAAATCATTAACTATCAGGGAAATGCAAATCAAAACTACAATGAGATATCATCTCACGCCCACGCTGTCAGAATGGCTATAATTAACAAGACAGGAAACAACATGTGTTGGAGAGGATGTGGAGAGAAGGGAACTCTCATACACTGCTGGTGGGAGTGCAAACTGGTGCAGCCACTATGGAAAACAGTATGGAGATTCCTCAAAAAATCAAGAATAGAACTACCATACCAGCTATTCCACTGCTGGGTATTTATCCAAAGAACGTGAAAACACCAATGCTTAAAGATACACGCACCCCTCTGTTAATTGCAGCATTATTCACAACAGCCAAGATGTGGAAACATCCTAAGTGCACATCAGGGGAAGAACGGATAAAGATGTGGTATTTATACACAATGGAATACTATTCAGCCATAAAAAATGATGAAATCCAGCCATTTGTGACAACATTGATGGACACTCAGGGTGTTATGCAAAGTGAAATAAATCAGAGGGAGAAGGTCAAATACCGTATGATCTCCCGCATTAAGTAGTGGATAATAACAACAAACAAACACATAGAGACAGAGATCGGATTGGTGGTTACCAGAGGGGAAGGGGGAAGGGAGGAGGGAGGAGGGCAAAAGGGACATGTGTGTGGTGATTGATTGTAATTAGTATTTGGGTGGTGAACATGATAACATGATGTAATCCATGCAGAAATAGAAGTATAATGATGTACACCTCAAATTTATACAATGTTATAAACCAATGTTACCACAATTTAAAAAAAAGAAAGAAAAGAAAACATTGGCTTTTGTAGCTTTCCTTCACCAAGCATATGACAGTTTAACAAATCTAAACTTTGTTTTTTCCATTTTGGTTTTTTCCCCCCTTACATTCTCTACTATGATTTATTTTTGAAGAAATATGATGAGAAAGAGAATAAAGACCTACTTCTTGGTTTCATATTGACCCACTCTTCAAGTGGTATAAACTTCTAGTTACATCTCAAGTAGGATATTTAACTATGCTATTAAATTATTACAGAACATTTCTTTGTGACGTTTCATATAAAGGGTAGATTATAAATACTTAACCTTACTCACCTGGAGAAGTCAAGCCCTTTAAATATCCAACAACATTAGTAACTGTTTTGAATTTTGTGACTGTCTGAACTTGCAAGTTGACCATTCTTTCTTCTGAAAAAAACAATTTTAAAAGATGCTTGTTTCTCTATATTTTGTTGTGTGTCTTTTCTTAAAACACTCAGATTTATTTATCCAGTATCATCAGTGAAAGAACTCCAAACAATTGAATTTTTCTAGATAACCAAAGATACACTTTTTTGACAACTATTTACTCAATACTTTGAGTAGACTCTATTTGAAGGTGCTTGTTAGGCAATGATGACTAAGATACAATTGCTAGCCTCATAGCACTGCAGAGCCATAAATAGGCAATTCTGAACTTCATATTAGGAGCTACAATGGGGTTCAACATGAGAGCAAACAGAAGACCTCAGGAGATGTAGGCAACTCATATTTTAAAAAAAGAAAAAAAAAATCACATAAAAATATTTCCAAAGAACTTAAAGTACTTCTCTAGCTTCAGAAAAAGAACATGTGGAAGATAATTTAACTTTTCCTGTATGACTCATTATTACATTATCACTCTCAAAACTGTAAAGCATTATACAAATTGAAAGA
Organism: Ceratotherium simum simum; assembly: GCF_057802395.1. Classification (NCBI taxonomy): domain Eukaryota; kingdom Metazoa; phylum Chordata; class Mammalia; order Perissodactyla; family Rhinocerotidae; genus Ceratotherium; species Ceratotherium simum. Next base: position 46,180,893 of record NC_141914.1, read on the forward strand.
ATGAAGATTCTTAAAGCTATACATATTTTCAAATATTGGAGTCTTCATTCCACCTGTATTTGTCGCTTTCTCACCTCTATTCTAAATCTCCATCAATTGCTCTACCAGATTGAGTTCTTCCATTCATGCTTGATATTCAAAAGTTTTGACAACAAATAAAGCAAAGACAGCAATCTGGAAGGAACCAGTCACGGCCCTAAAGTGGTCTTTGAAGGTCTTTGGTGGTGACGTGTTAATCCTGTACTTGATGGACCCTGGGAAGTCTGGGGGGACTTCTAGGGGAGGTTCAAGGGCAGCCAGGTGATACCATTGGGGAGGAGGTGGTCGTTAGAAAGCAACTAATGCAAAGTAGACACGCTATACTGACAGGCCTTCAAATGTCACTTCTTACTGCCAGATGAAAATTATTATGATAAATAAGTTGCTTCTTTCCTTGAATGTAACTTACTAACAATTTAAATGGAAAAGGAGTATACTGAATTTGTTAAAATTATTACTAAAACAAGAGTAAAGAGTCCCTGAGAGAATGCCTGAGAGCAACATGTGTGAGAAAAGGAAATCTGCCTGGAGTCTGAGTATTGCGGTTCTAATGCATAGGTGCTATGCATTTTTGTTTGTTTTAAATTAATATACTTCATTTTTTAGAGTGGTTTCAGATTTACAGAAAAATTGAGCAAAAAGTACAGAGTTCCCCAATATCCTCTCTCTCCCTGACCCTATTATTAACATCTTGCATTAGTGTGATCAACATTTGCTACCACTGATGAGCCAATATTTTGTTGTTGTTATTGCCATGCAGGCAATTCTGAATCCTAGCAACCTTGTGTACAGCAGAACGGAACCCTGCCCAGTCCTTTTGTGCTATCCTCTCACATTCTGGCACTATATCAGACAATGCTCCACTGCTTTCACATGGTTTTCATGGCCATTTTGTTTGGAAGTGGGTGGCCAGGTCCTTCTTCCTAGTCTTTCTTATTCTGGAAGTTCTGCTGAAACCTGTCTATCGTGGGTGACCCTGCTGGTATTTGAAACACCATAAACAAATTCTACTATTATACAGGCTTTGACGTTTTACACAGATTACATATCCTTTTTTTTCCCCGCTCAACATTATATTTTTCACAGTGAAAGTAAATTGAAAGTAAATGGAAATCTAGATTATTCATTTTAACTACTAAGTAGTATTTGGTTGTAGGATCAAATTCAGCTTATTTTCAAGTTCTATTACTGAGAGTTAATGAGGTTGTTTCTACATTTTCAACATTTCAGTGTGACAAAGAAAATTTTTACGTGGCTCGTGCACATATAACATACTTTATACAAATAGATAACTAGAAGTAGAATTTCTGGATTATAATACATGAGCATCTTCAACTTTATTAAGTATGAGAAGTTGCTCCTCAGACATTTTAAATTTTGACAATCTGATGGGTATAAAACTCATTATTGCTTTAATGTGCATTTCTCTGATTACTAATGAGATTCAGCAATTTTTCATATATATATCCATAATTCAAGTTTCTTACTCATATTCTTTGGCCATTTTCCTTTGAGTTGTTTGTCATTTGGGGTATTGCTGTGGGGGTTCTTTTTTTGAATATTATTTTCTTATTAGTAATATGTATTATAAATACTTTTCAGTCTGTGGTTTATATTTTCTCAATATTTATTATATTTTAAAATATTAATATGGTCATATTTATCAATATTTTCCTTGAGTTTTTGTGGGCATTTTTATGTTTGTTTTGTTTAGTTTTGCTTGGGCAATACTTCCTTATTTTGATGTCATAAAAATGCTCCTCAAGTATTTTAAAGCTAAATTTTCAAATTTTTGTCTTTAATAAAACCAAAATATGTTATGAAGTAGGCATTAAATTTTACCTCTGCCTTATGGCTAGTCCGTTGTTCTCATGTAATTCATTGAATAGTAATTTTTTTTCCTTCATAAAGTATTAATGAAGCTGCTGTCATATAATGAGATCTAATTTACACATGGATTTGTTTTTAGCCTTGCTATTGTATTTCATTTTAACCAGTGCCATACTGTTTTAATTAATATAACTTTATAATAACTGAAATGATGGGGACTCTATCATCATCATCATCATATAATTATTATTCAATTTGGAGGGTATTTATGGACCACTATTTTCATATTAAGTTTTATATTAGTTTGTCATGTACCTTGAAAAGACATTTCAGGATTTCATTAGGATAACATTAAATTAATGGACCCATTTGAGGAAATTATATTGAGTCTTCTATCCATGAATATTTTATGCCTCTCAATTTATTTTAGTTGCTTTTATTTCTTTTAATAAAGTTTTATATTTTTCTCCCAAAAGTTCTACACAACTATTATTAAATTTATTTTTATGATTTTTCTGCTTTGTTAACAAAATATAACATTTATAACTTATTATATTGTATATAAGCATGCTATCATTCTATATCTTGCTTTTATAACGAGCCTCCTTTTTAATCTCCTCTAGGTTCTAATAGTCTATAGTGTTTTTATTTTTGTTAATTTTACTGTAGACTACTTACCAGAAAAAGATAGTTTGTTTATGCCTTTCAAATCTTTAGAGCTTTTGGTTTCTTCTCTCATCAGCTTCTCTAGGACTGCTGGTGCACTGTGGAGTGGAGGCAGCGAAAGTGGCATCCCTTGTTCCTTGCCTTTTGTTCTTCACTTTAAAAAGAATGTTTCTAAAATTTTATTATTTTTTAAAAAGATGTTTGCTGTAGGTTTCTGGGAAATTCCCTTTATCAGAAAAAGGAAGATCACTTCAGTTCTTACTTTGCTAAGAGGTTTTATCATAAACAGATGTTGAATCATCTTTTGAGATATCTGTAAGGCTTTTCACTTTACAATGTTAAGAAATGCATATATTCCTGGAATAAGCCCTACTTGTCATGATATGTTTTCTGTATTTGGTTACTAATATTTTTAGAATATTTTCATATATATTTATAAGTGATTTATTGATAATTTTACTTCTCATTTGTTCTTGTCTGTTTTTGGCATCAGGATTATACTACCTCACAAATGTTTAGGGATCTTGGCTGCTTCTTTTCTTAGATTCTGTAAGTTTATGTAGCACAGGCATTATCTATTTTACAAAGGAGTGTTAGGATTCATATAGAAAACTATCTGGGCTTGGTATTTTTTGTGTGTGTGGAGAAGGAGGGTACATTTTTACTTAACATATATTTTCACTTCATTTTACTTAATATATAAAATAAATATTATTAATGATTATAAGTATATTTAAATTTTTAACATGTTTATTTCTCCTAAATTTATTTGCATTTAGTTGTTCATTGTATTCTTTTTCTTCAAAAAAAGTCACTGTCATTTATCTATAATTTTGTCCCCTTTTCTATTTCTAACATTAACTTACTTATGTCTCTCTTTTTTTCCTTCATCAGTTTTTCTAGAGGTTAGCTACTTTATTAGTATTGTCAAAGAACTAGTTTTGAGGTTTGTGGACCCCTCATTATTTTTTTCACTTCAACATTATATTCTATGCTTATTATTGCCTTTGTTAAATTTATCTGAATATATTCGGTCGTTTTTTTACATAACCTTAAGTTAAATGCTTAGCTTATTACCTTTCAATCCTTATACATATAAATGCATTTAAGGCTGCAGATTTTCTATGTAGCTGTAGTATATTAATTTGATACATGGTCTTATTATAGTACAGATTCTAAAATGTTTAATTTCTATTATAATTATTTCTATAGTATACGTATTAGTTCAAAAAAATTTTAAATATTCAAATACAAAGTGTAGGTTACTGTTTTGATATTGATATATAACAATTTAATTATGGACAGAAAGGTCCGCATGCTGATACTTTGACATTAGGTGAGATGTGTGCTGTGACTATACAGGCTATTGCATCTTATAAATAGAGAATAAACATTTTTATAAGTGTTCCATATAAAGAATGTGCATTCCTTATTATATGGGTGCAGCATTTCATATATATGTACAGTAGATCATGCCTTTGAAAAACAGGTGGCTATAACTTTGTTAATTGTTCCATATATTTTCTCTGTTAATTATTGAGACATGTTAAAGTTTCTCATATGATGTTAATTCATCAGTTTCTCCTGGCAATACTATAAAATTTTTCTTTGGATATTTTTAGACTAGTTAGTTATGTGTATACAAGTTTGGAATTGTTCTATCTTTCTGATTTCTATATAGAATATAGAAAACAATTATTCCTTATATCTTCTTTATGCCAATTTTTTTCTAAAGTCTCTCCTGTTCTGATATTAATATAATTACTCCAACTCTCTTTGGCTTAGCATTTCTCTGATACATATTTTTCCAGCATTGCATTTACTTTTGCCAGGCATCCCAGGGGCATCTCTGGCTTGGGGACAATTTTTATGCTAATTTCTTGACCTGGTGTTTCTATACTCCAATAGTAGCGAAAATTCTGAGCCATGGTTTTTGATTTTTAAAGGTAGATTTTTTTCATCCAGACCTCAGGCAGAAGAAAGCTTTCCTCCATCAGTGTGTGAATTTCTTTCTAGTCTTCCTATTTCCTCCTCATTGTCCTAGTTTTATAAAAGGATGTCAGTTACTACTAACCACATGAGTGCTATACTCGCACTCTAATTTACCAGGTTCCATAACCTCCCAACACCAGGCAACCACAGGGTCAACTTTTTTGGTTATTTCTGATTTTTCATTCTGTCTTTATTTTTGCTTCTGGATATTTGACTTTCTTTTTTGATAGTTGATTTTTAAAACATTTTTTCTTATATTTTCTACAGAGTTCCTAGACATTTGAATGGAAAGATTTCAAATTACTTTATTCTGCTCTCTTCTACATCCCAAAGTCTAAGACTCCTATTTAAAATAAATACAGAGATCTGAGAAAGTGAAGACAACCTGTTGCTCTGAAGAGGAAGCTGTATTTTCACCGGATTTTTCTAACTGACAGAAGGACTTCCTTATGTATCACTGGGCAAAGACCAGGTACAAATAATGACATATAGCAAAAAGTAGCTTTTCATCTATTTATTTATATCCTCACCTGTGATGTTGATCCTAATACATATTGTTTTATATTATGCCATACCCATGTCTGAAAACAAATATGCAGAGTCTGTTTTCCTTCATTAGAAGCAGCACCCTGATCACACTTTCAGTTTTAATAAATGAATGGCAGTAAAATCTTAGATAAATTTTCACTCTCTTAATGCATCGATTGCTGTTGGAATTGCTCTTAATTTGAATGATTCATTGGTAAGGCAATATTACACTTTATAGCAATAACAATAGCAATCCTATTCTTTAGAATTTATCCTAAAAGAATAATTTAAATCTTTGCAGTATAATCTATTATATCAATTACAGGAAACAACATAAGAATCCCAAACAGGAAAATGACTTAGAAAATTGTGATAAAATATGTAGCTGTTAAAATGTAAAAATAACTTGTAGAAACATGGATACACTATAAGTGAAAAGAATAGAATACAAACAGATACACATAATGATTGAAGTTAGGTAAAAATGTCTGTGTTTACGGACGAAATATTAGAAAGGTGAGATTAATAAATGAAACAGAAATTGAGTTAGGAAGGCCTCCCAGTATCTGCTGGAGTGAAATGCTGTTGTAAAAGGGCTTGAGCAAACTGGAACCCTTGGGCATTTATTCTTTTGCTCCAAATCCCCAGGGATGGTGGAATTAAAACCAAAAGAGACTGTCCCCTCCTACTGGTGCACCTTATAACACTGAATCCCTGAAATCTGAGCCTGCCTGGTGAATTGGCAGAAAACGAGGGTGGTTTAAAATAGTTCCATAGTACCTGGGGACACAGTAACTCTCTCTCATTATACAAACCCAGGGAGATATAAACTAGGGCCTGACTTCAGCTCTGCCCTTCTGAAAGTCACAAGAAGGGTAGCTGATACCTCAGGGTAACATGAACTCCTAGAGTAAAATACCTAGATATCTGAGGTTCACAACCACATAAAAGAAAGTTAACACAATGAATACATATACCACCCAAAGTAAACATACTGAAACACATAGTACATGAATTTAATAACAAGCACTATAATTAAACTCAAGAGAAAGGAAGGTATTAGCAATAAGAAACAATCAGAAAACATTTAAAAAAACAGGAAATAATAGCTATGGAAAATAGAATAATTGAAAGAACTATACCAATAGATAGGATGAGTAGATAGAGATGGTAAGTAATAGATAGATATAATTGAAAAATGAATTGAAGAGCTAGAAGATCAGACTGAGAAATTTTTCCAGGGAACAACAGAAAAGCATAAAGAGAGAAAATATAAAAGTACAAATAAAAGATATGATGGATAGCAATAGGAGTTCTAGAAAAGATGCCAGAAGAAGAAGAAAAAACAAATGGAGGAGAGAAAATAGTTGAAGAAATAATAACAATAATAATAATTTGTCCAGAAAAAAGGAAAACACGTATACACTTTATAGTGAAATTTGAAAGCCTCAAAGACAAAGAGAAAAATTCTGAAAGTTTCCCAGAGTGAAAAAGCAAACCACTTACAAAAAAAATAAGAATCAGATTGATAGCAAGCTTGTCAAAAACAATATAATACAAGAAGGCCATAAATTAATGTTGTTAAAGAAAAAAAGTAGCAAGAGGAAATTTGAAGCTAGAACGTTTGGTAACAAGGAGGTGAGGGCAATCTAGGTGTTCATCCTTGGAGTAATGGGTATATCAAATGTAGTAAAGCTACTCTTTTAAATAGTATATAGTACCTAGAAGCAATGGAGTAAATGCACATGTGACAGCATGGATAGATATTAACCACAGGGCGCTAAATGAAAACAGTAAGAAAGAGAATAAAATATACTGCTCAATAATATTTATGTAAATTAAACATTCATGTACTCAAAAACAATGCATGTTTTCTTCCTCTTTCTCCTCCCTTCCTTTCTCTTCCTTAATGAGTCAGTCCTAAAGCCATTAGATATGAGGTTGGCCAAGGTTAGCACCTCTGACAGTGGCAGTAGATAATGACACCACTGTGGCCCAAAGCAAGGGGTCAAAGGCCATGTGAGATAAAAAAGGCATCCAAATGGGTTGGGGTGGTCCAGCACAGGGTGTCAGGGCCCAACCATGATGAGGACCAGGTGTGTGTGTGTGGGTGTGTGGGTGTGTGTGTGTGTGTGAAAGTCTGAATATGCAGCGGAAAGCAATTCTCAGGGGGAATAGTGTAATGAGAGAAGTCATTGAAGCAGACTAAGGGCATCTTCATTTAGGACCTGAACAACACATAGGGTTTGAGCCTGAGGGTGGTGAGGAAGTTAACTGTATTGTGGGTAGGGACAGGCAGAGCATTTGATACAGGGTGAATAGCCCATGTGTGGCAGTGCCTGGCTTGGTTATCAGAGCTATAATGGAGAGAGAAGGGCATTGTTGTGGAGGAGGGGGTAATGGCATCAACTAACTACACTCAAGGGAACTGATTATTCAAATAAAAACATTCAGGATAATGAAAAGCAGATTTCTCACTGTCAGAGAAGGAATTTATAAACATGAAAAGAGAAAAAAATCGAGGTATTGATATGTACTCATGGTTATATATATGGTGTGTGTATATATATACATATATATATGTATGTATATATATATACACACATATACACACAACCCTAAATGCAAATCTGTGTATATATATTTACATCAAAATATAATAGTAAAACATATATTTTCTAGTTCTGTTTAGTAAGAGGTCCTGAAAGAAGTAACACTCCAATAGCAACAGGTACATCTAGGAACCGCATATTGTTTTCTAGACACCTTTCTCCAGTCAAAGGAACTACGACTCTTTGGAGAAATGGCTGATAACAGAGTTGGGGTAGGGAAACACAAGATAGTTTGGTACATCTTGCTGTGTCAAAAACTAAGAAGATACTCAAAGTATAATGAGTACACGCCAAAGGACAGAGAATCCGGGTTGAAGTTGCTATTACTGGCTGACCTGAGACAATTTGAGTATCAAAATAAAAATAAGATTGGGTGGGCTGGCGCAGTGGCGTAGTGGTTAAGTTTGCACACTCCGCTTCAGCGACCTGGGGTTTGTAGGTTTGGATGCTGGGAGGGGACCAATGCGATGCTTGTTGAGTCATGCTGTGGCGGCATCCCACATAAAATAGAGGAAGATGGGCACAGATGTTAGCTCAGGGCCAATCTTCCGCAACAAAAAGAGGAGGATTCGCAATGGATGTTAGCTCAGGGCTAATCTTCCTCACACACACAAAAATAAATAAAAATAGGATTGGATTATAACCCATTGAATAAATTAGGAATATAAATCCTAAGTAACGTAATAAATTGATACTGTACGTATAAACAAAGAAACATACAAACAAATAGGAAAAAGAAAGCTCTTCTTTACAGTAGAACGCCAACTAATAAAAGTAGAAGGGATGGTGGACTTGGAAAGTCACCACTGGCATTATCTTGGTAGTGACTACTTGGGCAAGAAGCATCAATGAATGTTGAAACTAGTGGGTAGAGGTGTGAAGGGGTGGGGGCAGGATGTGTGGATGATTTCAAATGCTTATTGACTATTAAAAAAAAGAGTAACTTCAATGAGATCTGGCAGACACCACCTTAATCAAGCGATCAAAGTTAGTAATACCAGTAATGGGACAAACTGATATCTGCAATGGGAAAAATACAGTCTCACTTCTGTAACATTACTGCCAAAGATGCAGAGTCTGAATTTATTCATGAGAAAACATCAGATAAACCCAGACTGGGGAACATTCTGAAGATAATTGGTATGTAAGCTTCAAAAAGGATAAAGTGATAGAAGTCAAGAAAAGACAGAAACTGTCCCACGTTGACAGAAATGGGAGACTTGACAACCCGCAACACGTGATCCTAGTTTAGATATATTTGCTATTTAAGACATTATTCGGACAACTGGCAAAAGTTAAATGGGGCCTATCGAGTACATGGTAGAAATGTATCAATGTTTAATTCCTGATTGTGACGGTTGTGCTGTTTGTGTAGAATGTCATTGTTTGTGGGAGAATTCAGATGTGATGGTTCATCATGTCTGTAGCTTGCTCTTGGGTAGTTGAGGAAAAAAGTTCTTTGTACTATTCGTGCAACTTTTCAATATGTTTGAATTTATTTCAAAATAAAAAATTACTTTTAAAATTAGAAAATCCTGGAGAACATTTAGATACAGTTAATTCAAAAAGTCAGTGCGTCTGTCTGTGTGTATATATTACTACTTTAAGAGAATACTTCCAGCTCACATTTACCAAATGTTTTCTGTCTTTCATGTTTCAAACTTCAATGGCAGCTTTAAATTTGAAATGTGAAGTTCCAAAGATTTCAAGATGACAAAACGTGTTCCACTCAGAGAACAGTTGTATTCAAATAGGGTGAGGAACGTCAGAGCTAAGAGACATAAAAGTAGTTGCCTCTCTCTATTCTTTAATTTCATCATGTTCAGAGAAAAATATCTGCTACAGAAATTATGTTCCAGAGATAATTCTGTCTTGAATTTTTGTTGCTATTATGAAAGTTTGACTGGTTCTTAGTCTTCTTCCTACCCCATAGCCAAAAAAATCTCATTTCCACCTGCATTGTGAGTAAGTATACCCAATATCTAGAAAAAATCCCAACCTTATTTAAAAACATTTGAGGACTGACAATTGCTGTTAACTCTGAGTCCTATTTCCAAGAATTAAGTTTCTGTTGGTTTCCTAGACATAGTTCTTCCTAGGGTTCCTAATTTTAATTGAATATTTGTCTCATTCTGTGGCCCTGAGTCTCTTTCTTGGCTACCTGACTCTAGAATAGAACTTCCAGGATTGGGGCTCTGAATTGTTTCTTATTTTTTCAATTTCCCAGTACCCCAGGGACTGTAATCTGCTCTAGAATCACAGTTTTGATGACTGGGGCTCTGTAATCTGCTAACATTATTCTTAAATGCAAAATGCTTGTCTAAATATATGACATAACTTGTATAATTTTCTGGGTGATCTATTTTTCCATGTGGGATCCCCTATTGCCAACGTTTTCCTGAACCAACACTATTGATTGGCATCATATCCTTTAGACCAAGGGTCTTATTCAAAATATTTATCAACTGATGTAGCATATACACTGACCAATCAGAATGGACTGGCAGCAAATAATTGGAATGTCCACATCAATGACTACAACCTGATATCAGACCTGTCACAGATACCGTATTCCTCCTGCCATATTAAAATTTTCTGCATTTCAGTCTATCCTCCAGTGAATGTCACCTTACACAAAGAGGGGGTAATTTTAGTCTTAAAACCCAACTATGTTCACTATGTCCCACCTTGCCTGAATCAATGGGGCTAGGTCTTACCATATCCTGGATATGACAATAACATCAGCTACAAGAAATTTCCTTAAAAATTTTTATTCACTAATTACAGTAATGAATTTTCTAATACAACCTTAAGATTTAATTTCAAGTTTACTGGAAATACAGGGGTATTTCCAGGAACTAGTTAAATAAAATCACCAAGAAGCATGCCACAAATATAGAAAGTAGGACACATACAGGACAATTGGTTTGATCTCATAGACAATTCAGTGTCAAAAGAATCAAAAAGAGGATCATACCAGATTAGAAGAGATGCAATTTGTAGGCCTGGATTGGATATTGGTTTGGATAAACTCATTGTAAAATACTGGGGTGATTAGTAAAACAATACAGTCTATATGTTAAATAAGATAAAGTTTACTATCAGAAAAAAATGGAGATAATTATAATTATGTTAAAAAAATTCAAAATAATATGTATAGTAGGATCTCATTTTGGTTAAAAAATATACTTGCATACGTGTATAAATAAATCTAGAAGGATTTATATTCAGTTTTGATCGTGATAATTACTGGGTGATAGGAATGTGTTCTGAACTGAATTGTATCCCTTCAAAATTCATACGTTGAACCCCTAACCCCTTAGTTTGGCTGTATTTGGAGACAGGGCCTTAAGGAGGTAATTAAGGTTAAATGAGGTCTTAAGGGTGGGACTCCATCCAATAAAACTGGTGTCTTTATAAGAAGATGAAGAGACACCAGAGATTTCCCACTCTCTCTGTGCGTGCACAGAGAGAAGGCAGTCATCTGAAAGCCAGGAAGAGAGCTCTCACCAAAAATCAAAATTTTCTGGCACTTTGAGCTTGGACTTCCCAGCCTCCAGAACTGTAAGAAAATAGATTGCTGATGCTTAAGCTATCCAGTCTGTGGTATCTTGTTATGGAAGCCTGAAATGACTAATACAGAATATGTTGATTTGTTTTCATATTTTCACTCATCCCTCTTTTCTAACTCTTAATAAACATTAACTGCTTTTGTAATGATAGATATTAAATTTAAAAAAGAAAAGTAAAAGTACACATTAATACTCTCCAAATCTGTAGCACTGTAAAATTTGGGTTCTGAGAAAGTGAGACTAGCATATAAACATTGAATGAAAACCATTTGCTTCATGTCTTTCACCACGTACTCTTCCTTTTTCTTTCTTTTTTTTTTTTTTTGCTGAGGAAGATTCACCCTGAGCTAACATCTGTTGCCAATCTTCCTCTCTATTTTTGTGAGCCACCACCACAGCATGGCCACTAACAGACAAGTGGTATGCTTCTGTGCCCGGGAACCGAACCTGGGCCACCGACGCAGAGCATGCCGAACTTTCCTAGGCCGTCAGGGCTGCCCCACCACGTACATTTAAGCTTATTAGCTACCCCTGAGTCTCCAACACACACACACACACAGACACACCTCTACATGTGCGTATATTCTTGTGAGCTTGCATGCATTTGGAAAAATTTTTAAAGTTTAATTAAATATTATTTTTTTAATTAGTAAAATTATCTAAATAGGAAGATAGTTTGAAGAATATGAACCCCAGGAAAAAAATAACTTTACCTCTCTTCATATCCATTAAAAGAATGAAAACTGATTAATAGATTTTCCATATTCTCTACCAAACCATTCTACAAAGCATAAATCACCAAATTACTCAGCATACTAATCAATTGCAACACTATCTGTGCTGCATATGTTTCATTTGTCCTTCCAGATCTGTTTTCACCCTTCACCCAGCACTGTGATCCAGGAGGCTAAGCTCTATGGACTACATCTACCCAGCTCCTTTACTCTTGGCCTCAGGTTGGTTTAGCCAATGGAAGGCATCAACAAGTGAACAGTAGGTTGGGTAACGGAAAGATTAGAGCGTTTGTTTTCCATCACCCTCCCTGGCTGGTCACTCACTGGCAGTAACTACATTCCTTGACGGAAAGCCACAGCTCCTATCAGACTGCTGTCTCCTATAGCTCAAGGACTTGCCAGTTCCAATAATTACTCTCTCCTCTTGCCCTTTCAGGTTTAGGAGTAGTAACAATTACTGGCCTTGTGGTAGTTGACCATCCCTTTTCTGTTTCCCTTCATCTATCTACACTTTGTACATAGACCCTTGACTAAAGTTCCTCAAATTGCATAATTTTAGTGTATTAAAATATACAAATAAAAAATGGAAAGAACTGCAAGGTAAAATAGACAAATCAATACTCACAGTGGGAGATTTTAACACTAATAATAAGATATAGAATATTTGAACAACCTGATTAAGAAACTTAATCTAAATGGACATATATAGAACTCTATACCTCACAACTACACAATACACATTCTTTTCAAATACTCATGGAACACTGATCATATCCTGGGCCATAAAGGAGATCTCAAAGAACTGAAATCACACAGAAATGAAGTGGAAACAATATATTCTAGTGAAAATTCAAGTTGTTTATATCCTACCTCAGAAAAATATCATATCACTATGCCAAATAGCATGTAAGTGCCTAAAGCATGGCAGAGCGAGTGAGAAGGCGAGGCTATTCCCAACTTGGGTAGAACCCTAAAGGATAAACCCTTTTTATGGAGGAGATGACATTTGTACTGAGCTTTAGAAGACGCTGGGGCATTACAACTTAGACTCACAAACATTCAAGACATATTTGGATAATACTGAACAGAGTAACAGGGAGAAATACTGATACATGAAGGAAATAGTAGAATATAGGAACCAGAAAGGCAGTAAGAAATCTCTGGCAGTTTCTAAGTTAGTAAATGTCGATGTCAGCCCATTGTGAAAAAAGGATTGTCAAAATATAAAGACATGGTATGCTCTAAAAGATTTTATCACATATATAAACTATGAAGTTTAGTTGGTGCTTCTGTAATTTGGAAAGAGTGGCAGGTACTTGAGAAATAATGTGATAAGAATGTAAGAGACTATAAAAATTGCTGAGAAACATTGAAAGTTGGTAGACACTTGTTAAGTAATTTTGCTTAAAATTGTACACCTCAGGTTGTCTTGAGGTCTTTAGCAAACAAACAAACAAAACTCAAGACTGAGTCTAAGCTGAATCATTTCCTAAAATCAAAACTGTTGAGACAGAAAGATGGAAACTTGAGAAGTTGCAGGTGAATGACAGATCTGTGTCACCCTCGGTAAACCCAACCTGCACTCCCCAGGAAACAGAGAATTGACTGTACTTTCTGTGGACTTTGGACAATAGGTTTCCCACCTATGTTCACTCTGTTTAAGACCCTTGATGAATAGTCCTTCAAAGTGATTTTCTGAAGCTTTTTTTTTCTTTTGTCCGAGGACTTCAGACTGGCAGCTCATGAAGGCTGATCTTTAGTTCTACGGATTACTCTATTACCAGCTTCCAGCTCAGAGTCCTAGGTTCACTGTGTAACTGGCTGCTTGAAGAGCCATAAAATTGGGGTGTCACCATTACACAGTTTAGTGACTGCTAACATCTAGCTTGTGTTTGTCACAACACTGATCAGTCTTCCCTAAAGCAGTCTAGCTCACTGAATTTTTTGGTACAGAGTGGCCATCATATCTATATGCATGCTATATAGAAGTTTTCTGAACAAACTAAATTTTTCCCCATGTTGATGGCTGGAAGTTATTAAAGCCTACCCTGCTCTAAAACAAGTTTTCAATTCTTTTGCTTTTTTTTAGGCCTACTAAGTAATTCTCTCTTTTGCAGGGCCCAAAAAGGGCCATACCGTATCACATCCATACCACTCCCTTATCTACTTGATATGAATATATATATATTCATACACACACACACACACACACACACACATATGTATATCTTAAGACATTCTTTAACCAGAATAGCATAATGCACTCCTCGATTTTCCAAGGGATAGTAACTTTGGGGCTACTCTGAACAGGTTGATTAGTCACATATGTAACAAAAAATAACAATGGATTCATCTGTACTAACATTTCTTGTTAATGGATATTTCTGAAAAGCTAATATGAGCTATTTGCCAATAAATTTTAAAATAACCACAATTTGTGGATAATATATTCAACACATCTTTTTAAGTCTCTGCTCAAGAAATGATAATAATGCATACTTTCAAGTAGCTGTCAAATTAAATATATATATTCATTTGAAGAGATACGATCCAAATTTACTTATGTAAAAAATTGTCATCACTGACGACGTTAAGTTTTATGCAACATAGTAAGTCATTTTTTTCTATTCATCAAAAGTGGTTCAAACATATTAAAATTTATTTTAACTTGATTCACTTATATTTTTCACCCAAAAATACATTAATGGATTTTACAGTTTGTCCTCTCCTCTTTTCACGATATTCATGTTTTTTAACTACAAGCTCAGACTAATATCTGAAAATTCAAATTTCCATGTTTTGATTGACTCTGGGACAAAGATTGACAACATATTAGATCAATGGGTAAGATTTACAAAAAGTAAGACCATGAAAAATGAAATGGAGTCAATATTCAATTATCTAATCAATGCAAACAATCCATATATATTTAAGCAAGAACTTTTCTCCTTCTTCTTTTTCCATTCCTCATACAATTTTCTTAGTTCTCTCAGGACTTTCTGTACAAATGCCCTGCTCTCTACTTCACTTAGTTGGGCCTATTTCATGAATGCAGATATTTAATTCCTTTGTTTAGTTTAAGTTTTATGGTCTGTATCAGTTAGGTACCTTTTGGTTGCAAGTAACTGAAAATCCAACATAAATTGACTGGGAAAAAAAGAGAATATATTGACTTTTATATATATATATATATATATATATATATATATGGCCAAGTCAGTAGATTTGGTTTCAGATAAGACTTTATTTAGGGCTCAAATTATGTGAACAAGAATCCTCCCATCCCTCCCTTTCTTTGTGTCTCTTTCTCTATGTCTATCTCTCTTTCCATTATTCACTTACACCTTCCTTGTGTTGGCTCCATTTTCAGGTAGGCTATACTCTCAAGGTCCAAGAAGACTACCAAAAGATGCCAGGGCTACACGTTTTCTTGTTCAACTCTAGTTTTAAACTGAGTCATTGCTCAAACAAAGTCCAGAAATTGAGTCTTGGCCCTATTTGACCAGACTTAGATCATTCTTGAACGAATCATCATAATATGGTTGATGTGTATGCCAATAAACTTGTGTTAGTCACGATCTATTTCTAGGGTTTGAGATGTGGTTAAACCTACTTGTTCTATATTATTGGGAAAGGTTGGCAACAGTTTGAAAAGAGGAAGGGGCAAATGGATGTGAACAAAGCAAATATGGTCAGCAAATTCTACTATATTGTTGTCTGGACTTTAGAGAATTCTTAATTCAGTGTAGATAGAGGGTTAAATGGGTAATATAAATAATTAGTTGATTTGTACACATATTTAATGTTCTCCTACCCAAACTTCTGAGTGAAGATTTTCCTACACTACAGCTCAGGACTATACTTAGAAAATACAACAGTAAGATATAGTTATAATATACTTTAAATTATGTTTTTAGTCCATAAACTGTAAACATTGCTCCTCTTGCTCAAAAATATAGCACCTCATTCTGTATCTTTTCATTTCCCTTCCTGATACATATCACAGTGATATGTATTTTATGTGTTTATGAGAAAACTTAGAAGTTAATTATCTTGGCTGTATCAAGAGTATTACTGTCCAAACATTGGGGTAAAGGGTCATTTTCTTACATTTAAAATTAGTTTAAATTTAACAACTCACTCAGATTGCTTAATCAATTGGGAAATCTAAATGCAAATTAAAAAAAAAAAAGATGAAAGAAGGATGTATTATAACATGAAATGTCTTCTCTGTTTAAATATATCTGTCTGAATTTTTCTAGAAACAATAATAATTGCTATATCCATGAGAAAAATTTGATATGGCATAATTCCTTAGAAAGCAGGCCTATCTTGTTGCTTCTTTAACATTGGAGTTGTAAACAGGTTTCAGTATATATCTCAATTTTCTAAGCTTCTAACATGTTGCTAATTTATTGTGGAGATACAGCTGGAGAGTGCCAACTTGCTTTGCTATGGTATTATTATGCCAACATTTAACATATTGGGGAGGAAACTGATAGTTTTTTGATAAAAATGATGTTAATCTAACATTTTATAGTATACAAAAATACTTGGACATACATCATAATTTGATTTTCAGAACAATTTGAGATGATAGAAGGTTAGATATTCTTCTGTAGATGCAGACATCCAGGTTTCCAGCAGGGAGGTGACATCAGAGCAGTCATGGAGCTAATAAAGGGACTGTCAGCTCATTGGGGGCAGGAAAGTAGCTAGAACACATTAGGGCCTCTGAATATTTATTTAATTAATCAATCAATTAATTAAATCTGGTCTTTTATAAGTTCAGTGCTTTCCTTACAACTAAACTGTTATTACAATGTTTTTTACATATTTTAACAAATAGAATCCATGATCAATCTGTGGAGCTCAGAATAGAAGACGGGGGAAAAAAAAGCTCCTTGAGGGCTGCTTCAATCCTTCTTTGAGGACATAGGCTTATCATTGTTTTCTACATTTCCCACTTTGCTCAATCGATAATCAGTTTAGGAGGCTCTCAATCCATAGAACTTTGAAAAGCATCTGTCTCTAGCAGAGGGCCATGCTGAATGCATTCAGGTTTTTTTGTGTCTGCCTCAAAACACTTTTTTAAATACTTGTGTTGTCAAGAGAAAAACAGATGAGATAAAACACGGGTAGTTGAGCCTCCAGGCCTGGACACACAAAACAGAGCCCTGGAGTTGAATTTCAGAGCAACTAGACACAAACTTAACAATATGTAAAGAGAGTCTGTTCTTTAGAATTCTAATGCTGAAGCTGGAGGCAGAAATCAGATGCAGTCCGTGGCTTTCATCCCACCACAGGTAGCTTAACGACTTCAGTTTTATCCTATGTGGTCCAACAAGGCCTGACAAACTGCACTGCAGTACAAGAAGCATCTCTCGGGCGATGATGCGTAAAGACAGAGGGATTTTTTAGTCAATTGCTGGAATTAGGCTTTAATGCTTTCTACTAAAAGACTTCATACCCCAGATAGCTGACTGCTATCCACTGAATCTTGGCAGGCAGCAGACTGCTGAGGCTGAAACCGGGAAGCTACGTTAAGCAGATTGTCATGAATGTACAAAATGCTTTATTTGCAAAGCTGCTTTTCTTTGTTGCAGTTCAAAACGCTTTTCTTCTTTTTTTAATGTCTAGTTTGGTCAACTCTCAGTCTTTATCAAATTACTTTCCAAAAATCTCCCTTAAAGAGCCAAAGAAGAGAAATAAATGCTTACCTCATCAAAAATAAATGTTTTTTTAAAAGAAAAATCCTAAACATGTCAATTTAAGAGATTAAAATCCCGGTCCTTATAAAAACTACGAGACACACAGAAAGCCATTAAATACTTTACCATTATTTGGAAGTTCTAGAGGGCTACAGACGCCATTTTTGGTTCTATCTTTCGGCGAAGACACCAGTTTTGCAACGAGAGATGCCGAGATGGGCTGCACAAGGAGGGAGGTGAGGTTTGATCGGTTTTGCCTAAAGCTTCCATCTATATTCAAAAGAGAAAGGAAGAGAATCCTTAGTAAACAGAAATTAAAAACACTTGAAGATAAGTTTTTTGTCATAAGTATTTAAAGTATAAGCAGTAAGTTTATTTTAGTTCATTTGTTTGTTTATTTCTTAGTTACACTCTGCCTACATATTGAAAATGATTTGAGGTACTTAATAATAAAAATTCAGTCCAAATACTATTATCTATCCTAGTTGATGATGGCAGATTGTACACATGGATTTACCTCCATTGTCCTATAAAACTCCACTGAAATGATATGAAAAGAATAAAAAAGCGTAAATCCACTGGGACCAAGAGAATAAAAGAGACAATAGCAACAAGATTCTCAAAGCTGGAAAGCAGATGCCTAAGTGTCAACTGATGTAACAGACCCAAGGAGACCAAAACCTAAGCCAGCAGAGGGAGGAAGCTGAGAAGCAATGCAATTTGTACCACAGAACCCAGAAAGGCTTAGGAACTGGCAACACCAGCCAGCTGTTAAAGTAGGTGTCAAGGAGAGGCAGCAAACAGGAGGATTTGATGAAATTCTGACCATGAAGGGGGTCTCTCCTCCTGGACCCCTCATTTAACCAGTCAATGTGAACAGTGCTTATTCCTCCCTCTAATCCTCCCTCCAGCAGAAAACTGAAAGTGGGACGCTGAACGGGGAGCCATCAGACACAGTGAAGGGTGAGTCTCATATTTAAAACAGGATAGAGGCTCTTCAGATGTTTTACTCTCTTGGTGCCCAGAATCCTTCCTTCCAGGTAGGGCAATGGAAGATTCATTTGTAGTAAATATGACCAGGTCAATGGAAAATATATAAAAATACTGAAAATCTGGAAGTCTACCAATAAAACAACTCACTCAAGACATCTTCCATTAAAACCCATCAGTCGATAAATTCCACCATATACAGAACTTCAAAACAACTTAATTTTGCTTAAGTAGGAGCTCTCAGCCAAGGACAATTCTAGGATGGCGCATGTGCAGCAGACCTAGTGAGGATAAGAGGAGGGGGTCAGGGGGCTCGGGGAGGGAGATGTCCAGGATGACAAAAATAATGGGAATACCAGATGTGTGCTAATGTATTGAGAGAATATTTACAGTAAGATGACAGAGTTAGCATCTGAAAAGTTTCTAGACACGCAGAAAAATAAGAAATCTATAAAATGAGACAACTTTTAGCTTCAAAGGGAGTGAAAAGTTGTTCAAGAAAGAAATGTAATCATCATACGGTATGAATAAGATGTACAGAGTTATAGTAATATAAGTAATGACTAACACAAAAATTGATATCATTCTTTAGGAAAAAAGAGAAAAGAGCAAAAGTCAGAGGTGAGGGTATATGGAGACTTGTGAAAGAAAATTAAATCTTTATCTTGCATAGGGGTAAGTCAACATAATGGATAAAACTGAAAAATGAATTCAACTCTTAAACATGCTCTTGAGAGACAGAGGTAAATATAAAAAGTAGGTAACAACTAACAATGTTGAAAGCAATTAAATGTTTGCCTTTGGGAGACAGAGAGAGGGGAGAGGAGACACAGGGAAGGACACGAGAAGGTGACATATTTTTATAAATTAAGCTTTGTAGAAATATTTGACTTTTTATATTGACTTATAACTTTGAAAAAATAAAAATTAAATAAAATATAAGGATAGAAAACAACTATGATAACAGGTAAGAGAAAAATACACAACTACTCAGAGTAAAGAGAATGGAAAAAATAAACTAAACTGTGCTTAAGAACTAAATACTTATTCAGTTTATACATTTATACTGACTCAAAAAAGAAAATACACAATAGAATGACTCTATCAGGCAGCCAATAACGTTTGTGAACACAGAGCTATATTTTTTAGAACTTTTGTTAGGGAAAATAATTGCCAAAGGTTTTCTCGGAGTTGAATTTGATAGGACTGTGGGGGGTGTGAAGCTCAAAGATACTGGTACCCAGGCTCCAGGAGGCAGATTATAAATCAGAAAATATGTTACAGAAGTATTTCCTTAATTTATCATCTGGAAAACCACAAGGCTAAAAACTGATATTCATCTTAGGCCTCTGGCAGCCATAGAAGTCATGGCTTTGAAGAAAAAATAATAAAGATGTAAGCTTAGGATCAGTTTTGTTATAGAAGCACAGTGCTGGTCTCCTAATTTAGTACTAACCCCTTTTATATGGATATATGACAGTGCATTTTAACCACAGTTCATTGCTTCCTAACCATTTTCATGTCATAGGACCAAGACTGGCTATATAATTTGCAGGGCCCAGAGAAAATGACAATGTGGGATTTCTTGTTCAAAAAGTAGGAAAAATTTCAATAGGGCAATAGCAGAGCATTACTTCAAGTGGGGGCCCTTCTGAGTGGGGGCCCTGTGCAAAAGTACAGTTGCACGCCCATGAACCAGGCCCTGCATGGTTCACATAGAAAATGCTAGTAGTCACACAGCCCGCTGAGGTAAACTGAAGGGGATTTTCAGACCACAAGGCAGCTGCTCTCAGCCACAAGTGATCAGCCCTGAGTCCAGGCTGCACCTGGGCCCTCTGTGATTAATATCTCAAGGCACAGACAGTGTGCCTCAGCACACCAGCTCGGAAGACTTGACAGAGCCATCTTTGTTTTTCCCAACATATATTTTCTCCCTCAGCCATTACCTGTGGAACTTAGAGTGTACATGGGACAATGAAATAGTATTTATGAGAAATGTGCAATCTGTTATTTTGAAGTTTTCATGGATGTTAGGCGCTGACACATTACCATCACAAAATGAAACTTCTTAAAATCCTGCATGATTTCATCTCTCCCTAGTTCAAATACTGAACTCTAGCTTGCCATTTCAAGACCCTTCATAATCTTACACTTTACATTTCCAATATTATTTCCTATCATCCTTCTCCATACATTTTATGCTAAAACTTAAGCTGTCCCCTACAAATTCTGTGGTTTACATCCTCGATGTTTTGCTTAAGCCACTCCTTCCATTTGACTTGCTCTTCTTATGCAGCACACCCGTCTGAATGACACACTTCCTTCAAAGCCCAACTCACAAGTCACTTTCTGCAAAAAGCTTTCTGCATCTTTTTTGCAGTGCTTGCTATTTTTAATTAACATTATCAGCATGTTTGGTTTTCCCCTCTAAATTCTAAATTCCTTGAAGACAAGGATGACGTCTTCTACATCATTGCCTGACACACAATGCCTAGGACATTGCCAGGAACATAACAGAAGCTCAACAATTAATGGAAAAAAGAAAGAAAGAGTGAATTAACAATTATTTGAAAAATAGTTTCAATGCCTCTATCTCACTGCTTTTCTGAATGCCTAAAAAATGGAGCAGGGGTACAACTGAAGAATAAATTATAATTCTCTTAATCCTACGCTTGCTCTAAATTTGTGCTTTCTCCCCAGCTAACGACCCTCCCACAGCAGAGTTATCACACAGGCTTTCAAAACTCATCCATCTCCATCAACTCACTGATTAACTTTGCTCTAAAATTACCTTTGTGTTTTAAAAAACAAAAGTATTTCTATAAATAAAATCATATTTGAGATATATTTATCTGTTAATAAAAAATAAATAACTGTGTTTCTTTTTTCTCTAGAATGCCCTGTTAAGCATATGAAACAATGCATTTAAAAGTTAAATATGGAGCCGGCTCTGTGGCTTAGCGGTTAAGTGCGCACAGCTACTGGCGGCCCAGGTTCGGATCCCGGGCGCGCAACGACGCACCGCTTCTCCGGCCATGCTGAGGCCGCGTCCCACATACAGCAACTAGAAGGATGTGCAACTATGACGTACAACTATTTACTGGGGCTTTGGGGAAAAAAAGGAGGAGGATTGGCAATAGATGTTAGCTCAGGGCCGGTCTTCCTCAGCAAAAACAGGAGGATTAGCACGGATGTTAGCTCAGGGCTGATCTCCCTCACAAAAAAAATAAAAAAATAAAAAATAAAAGTTAAATATGAGTGAACCCTAAACCATAATTGAACATACCCAAATCTTTGATTTTTTGTGCTGCATGACTAATAGACTTGCATTACTTTTGAAATATCTGAAGTAAGTGGTTCATTAATTTTTCACCTTCAGCTAAATGGAAATTTGACAAACAGTTCACTTCTGAGCAGATACTAAAAGCAGGACTTTCAGGACACTAAGATTAAATTATAGACAAAAGTTACTTTAAAAAAACTCATTTACTGAAGAAGAGCTGGGAGAAGAATTTTATTTTCTTATATTATTGAGAAGCTTTGAATAAAACCAAACATATCTGCCATTTTTATTCAGTTATATTTTAAAAACAGATTTATGAACGACAAGAATCTATTCGATATGAGCTGAAAATCAGGTGGATTATGTGCCTTGATGCAAATGGTACCATACAGAAAGATTTTGACATTACATTTTATTGCTCTTTTAGACTGTAGCATTTATATCATACCCTGTACATTGTTTATGCTCAATTAAGATTGACACCAACTTTTATTTTAGTAGATAGCTAATTCTCTCTTCACTTTACGTACTCTTTGTAATCCAGATGAAGATCCAAATCAATCCAACCCATCAATAATCCAGTCCTTGATACAGCGCCACAAGCATATGGTAGAAAGGGAGGATTGGATATACAGAGTCCCAAGTTTGACTCCATCACTGACTCACTGTTTGAAATGCAACATATAAATAATTTCACCACTGTCATCCCATCTACTATACCTGAACAAACAAGGTGACACTGAAGGGTCTTCATTATGTTGACTTACTGAAATAAATAGAGTACATTAGATCAGAGGCTTGAGCCTGAACTACAGTTGGTGAAATTTAGAAGAAATGAGGTTAAAAATAAGTAGTTCTAATTGTACATATTTAATAGCCTTTGTTATACTTGTTCAAATTGTTGATGCTCACTTCAATCACATCAGGTGATTTAAATTCTTTTAAATTCAATTGAATAGTCAGTGTATACAACAAGCGCTGATTACCCAGAATATCAGGAAAGATAAACCTTCAGAGACCAGAAATCGTAGACACTGGGATCCTCAGATTTAAGGCACCGAGAGGTGAGATGAGGTAAAAAATGTGTTGGTAAATAAAGTAAGAGGATCTCGTGTAGATCAGTGATGATAATGTTCTGCCACTGGGGGGGAGAGTACAATTTTTGAGTTGAGGAGCATAACAGAACCCTCAGCACCTGACTCTGTGAGAGTGTGAGAGTGTGTGTGTGTGTGTCTGTAAACATGAGATCCGTGCTACACAGTGTAAGCATAGATCCTATAGACTCTTTTTATTCAACATGTAGTCCTTGGGCATAGCATTGGCATGACCTGGAACCTCATTAGAAATGCAGAATCTCAGGCCCCACTCCAGACCTTCTCATTCAGAATCCAGCAAGATCTCAGCTGATTCATACGCACTCTAGATAAGCACTGGCCTAATTCATTATATATGTTCCCACAGCACAATTTACATAATTTTTGCAGCAAAGAAGATATAAAAAGTAGGATGAAGAGGATGAAGAATAAACTGTGTTTGCTCATTTTACCCAAAATTGAATATGACAGAGCCT
Source organism: Ceratotherium simum simum (assembly GCF_057802395.1). Classification (NCBI taxonomy): domain Eukaryota; kingdom Metazoa; phylum Chordata; class Mammalia; order Perissodactyla; family Rhinocerotidae; genus Ceratotherium; species Ceratotherium simum. The sequence goes on from NC_141914.1 coordinate 46,204,420, forward strand.
TTGACTATATCAATAAACTCCAAATCAACAGTTCTCTCAGAGAGTCTCCTTCAAAATGGGTAACAATTCTGTTTATATGCTATCATTAAATAATAAGCTTAAAATGGACTGAGAGCATTTCTTTTTGTTTTGTCCTTTCCTCAAAGATAAATTTTGTTATTCAAAGATCAAAATTACATTTACAATACTCTATTTCAGTCATGAATAAATATTACAATAGCCAACTGATTTGATTTCTTTTTTCTTTTCTTGGTTTTCAAGTATTATAATTCATTATCGTAAAAGACTGACACAGCTAAAGTGTAAATACTTCCCACTTGCCAGAGACCGAGCAATCAGATAGCTTAAAAAGTAGAAATTTTTAAGACACATTTTGTGCTGCACTTTTATGAAAAAGACCCAAATATCAAATGAGCAAGTTGATATCAGCGATGTTCTCCCAGAATATTTGATTTGACTTTCTCCAGAGGACTGCCACTTTGACAGAAATCTGACCATTAAATACCTGGCACAAATGTTTTCTCATTTTTATTTTAGCTCACTAAATTTACAGTTATTTCCCTGAAATGACCAGTGCACTAAATTGGCTAGTCATTTTGTTGTCCTTGTAAATACGGCTGATCCTTTATTACCTCAGTATCTTATAACTGCTGGTTATGGATATTACCATCTTCCCTCAAGCTACTCAAATTAAGCACTCTGTCGTTTAGGTTATTATTAAAAATAAAATACTTAACACTTTAAAAATGCTTTGTGCTATGCACTCTTCTCAGAGCTCACTCATGCTCTTTCTCTATGTATACATATACACACCATGCCCACATACACACACATATATATAAATATACATGTATATATTTTTTACCACATAGGATTTTTATTACTAATATTCACATAATTAAAACAAAAATTACTATTTAATTTTATAACATATTTCCTGTCTCCTCTCAAACTAATATAAATTGTAGATCTAAAAGGTGGCTGATGCTAGTTTACCCAACTCTTAGATGTCACTTAGTCCTTGTTACATACCACCACACAAGACCTTGCACACACATTTGGTAAACACTGCTCTGTCCTAATTTCCTTTTTACTTTCAGCTCACTGACCAGAGTATAAGCTTCTTGGGGGCTCATTCACTGCTATATTTCTGCAGCTTAGCCCAGTACACAGTACAAAGTAGTGGCTCAGTGAATGTTTTGTGGATGAATGATTATACCCAAGTTCAGATGAGTAATTTTGTTTTCTCCAATCATGAGCCTAAAACTCATGACTCATGATATAAAACTTGTAATCACAAAATCCTAAAAATGAAGACACAGATGGTCTCAGCTCCTCATTTCATTGGTCCTCTCTTCAACCAAAGCATTCTGCCATGTTCCCTAGTAAATACCACGATATTTTCATGCTTAGCTAACCTATTGTAAAAACGGTCATATTTACTTTTACATTAAAGGGAATAGAAAGTAACATAATCATTTGCAAATCAAAGTCTCTATATATTCTGATACTAAAAGAACACAGAGTACAATTTTATTTTAAAAAAGCAGTGCACAGAAAAAGTCTCTGTTAATATTAACTTGTTAATACAGTCATGCATCGCTTAATGACAGGGATATATTCTGAGAAATGCGACATTAGGCGATTTTGTCATTGTGTGAACATCATAGAGTGTACTCATGCAAACCTAGATGGTATAGCCTGCTACACATCTAGCCTATATGGTACAGGCTTTTGCTTCTAGGATCAAACTTGTACAGCATGCTACTGTACTGAATACTGTAGGCAATTGTAACACAATGGTATCTGTGTATCTAAACATAGAAAAAATACAGTAAAAATACAGTATAAAAGAGAAAAAAATGGTATACTTGTGTGGAGCACTTACCGTGAATGGAGCTAGCAGGGCTGGAAGTTGCTCTGGGTGAGCTGGTGAGTGAGCGGTGAGCGGAAATGAAGGCCTAGGACCTTACTGTGCACTACTGTAGATTTTATCAACACTGTACACTTAGGCTACACTAAATTTATAAAAAAAATTTTTCTTCAATAAATTAAACTTACCTTACTGTAACTTTTTTACTTTATAAACTTTTTATTATTTTTGTAACTTTTTGACTCTTTTGTAATAACAGCTTAAAATACAAACACATTGTACAGCTATACAAAAAATATTTTCTTTCTTTAAATCCTTTTTCAATAAGCTTTTTTCTATTTAAAAAAAATTTTTTTTTTTTTGCTTTTTAAACTTTTTTGTTAAAAACTGAGACACAAACACACACATTAGCCTAGGCCTACACGTGCCAGAACTATCAATATCACTGTCTTCCACCTCCACATCTTGTCCCACTGGAAGGTCTTCAGGGGCAATAACAAGCATGGAGCCATCATCTCCTATGATAACAATGCCTTCTTCTGGAATACTCCTGGAGGACCTGCCTGAGGCTCTTCTTGAGGAGCTGTCACTCTTCAGAAATACACCCATGGTGGTTTGCTTGGTTGTTTCTTTTTTTCATCATAGATTTGCTTGTAAGCAGATAATGCACCATGAATATTCCTTTCTATTAATGAAAACTTTTCAGTTCCAGTCCATGTTTTCAAAATTTTAAGGAGCTTGTTGAGGTCTGCAAAAGCTTCTGCTAAACTCTTCACTGTGAATTTTCTTGGGAGTTCTTTTTCTTCTGTAGTTTCCTTTTCTCTTGCCTCTTCTTCAGCTATGCATTCTTTTTCCAATTTTAACAACTCCTCATTAGTCAATTCCCCAGGAATGCCCCCTAGGAGCTCCTCAATGTCATCCTCATCCACACCCAGGTTAAAGTTGTTTGCCATCTCAACCACAGCCTTGCTGACTTTTGTGACCTCCTCATCGTTGGCAAATCCTTTGAAGTCATGGATGAACCTCTTGAGTATTTTCTTTCAGATGTCATTCATACATTCCTTGGTGACAATACCACAAGCCCAAGCAAGGTTCTTGATGGAGTCATAGAGGTTTTAATCCTTCCAGAATAGCATCAGCATCTTCCTCAGTTGCAGCAATAGCTTGGACAAAGGTCCTCCTCAGGTAGTAGGCCTTAAAAGCTGCTATAACTCGACCCACTGGTTGGATCAAAGAAGTGGTGTTTGGAGGGAGAAACACTGCTTTGATATTGGGATGAAGATCACCAATAAAAGAGGATGTCTGGGAGCATTATTAAGAATAAGCTCATACACTGCTGGTGGGAGTGCAAACTGGTGCAGCCACTATGGAAAACAGTATGGAGATTCCTCAAAAAATCAACGATAGAACTACCATATGATCCAGCTATTCCACTGTTGGGTATTTATCCAAAGAACTTGAAAACACCAATTTGCAAAGGTACATGCACCCCTGTGTTCATTGCAGCCTTATTCACGATAGCCAAGACTTGGAAGCAACCTAAGTGCCCATCAAGGGACGAATGGATAAAGATGATGTGGTATATATACAGAATGGAATACTACTCAGCCATAAGAAACGATGAAATCCAGCCATTTGTGACAACATGGATGGACATTGAGGGCATGATGCAAAGTGAAATAAGTCAGAGGGAGAAGGTCAAATACCGTATGATTTCCTTCAGTAAGTAGTAGATAATAACAACAATAAACAAACACATAGGGACAGAGATTGGATTGGTGGTTACCAGAGGGGAAGGGGGGAGGGAGGAGAGTGAAAGGGATAATTGGGTACATGTGTGTGGTGATGGGTTGTAATTAGTATTTTGGTGGTGAACATGATGTAATCTATGCAGAAATAGAGGTACAATGATGTACACCTGAAATTTTTACAATGTTATAAACCAATGTTACTGCAATAAACAAAAAATTTAAAAAGAAAAATAAAAAATAAAAAAAATAAAAAAAAAAGAAAAATATGAATAAAATTATAATCATAATTGACCAAAATATAAATACTTTAACAATTGGAAAGCACTGAGATTATTATATAATTTTGAATATTTTAGACCAAAATGCTTTAGGAGGGCATTTTAGCATTTTGGAATTGGAATTTTAGCATATTGTCTTTTAAAAAAAATAATATCTTTTGTTTGAAAACAAAACATCAGCTTGTAAATCCTGACAAATGTCACATAGATCTATTGAAAAAGTGTAAAGTTATGCAAGAAGCCAAATAAAAGAAAATAAATTATATAGCTCAAGAGACTCAAATTTTCAGATGTTGAGTTTTGGAAATACATGCATTGTGATACAGTGCACAGTAATCTAGTGAGTCCAGAAAAAGTAGTTAGTGTTTCTTTTTGTCAAAGGGAGTGATGTGGTGTCTGTTCAAGTTGCTTAAATAAAACTCTGAACATAAAAAAAAAAAAAAAAGAATAAGCAAAATCTTAAAAGATATGTGATTCTCCAAACAGTATTTCTCCATTTTGCTAGCACAGCAATTCAGGAGGGCATCTTAAAGGTGGAGCTGAGTCATCCATGACTTCTTACTGCTCCTGCAGTACACTGTGCTGGAAGGCCCTGGGGTTTTCACTGTGCCAGATCACAAAGGGGTTCAATTTGTAGCCTGCAACATTGCCCTCAAGCTAGACTATCATCGTGTCTTTGAAAGCCTTGAAACCTGGCATTGACTTGATCTCCTTATGGATGACAGTCCTCTCAGGCATCCAGTTTCAGATTAGGGAGGTTTAATCCATACTGAATATTTGCTCTGGCAAGCAATTTTCCTCCACAATCAGCTTATCTATAGTTTCCAAAAATTCTTCAGCTGCCTTCACATCAACACTTGCAGACTCACCACTCACTTTCACACTATTTAATGAATAATGATTCTTGAATTGTTTAAACCGCCCAGAGCTAGCAGTAAATTCAACATTGTAGTCAGGTACATCCTTTTTTTCAACATCACAAACAAACTTTTTGCTTGGGCCATGATCATTATGGTGCTGAGAGGGATACACTTCTGTGTCTGGTCCTCAATCCAGATCATTAGAAGTTGCTCCACATCTGATATAGGCCCTTCTCAAATTTTTGTTAGTCTCATTGCCTTCAATGAAAAAGAGCCTTGAACAGCTTCTGTCACTTTGTTCCTGTTCTTAGCCATGGTGGGAATGGGATGTGCCTGACTGGTAAGTAATGATATCACTGATCTTCCACCTTTGTGGTCTTTAATCACTTTTAATTTTGTTTCCAGGTCAATAACTCAATGTTCCATGGCAACATCAGCAGTGGATTTTGTACACTTAGGGGCCATGATGAACAAAACAACATGAGATTAAATTAAGCACAAGAGAAAATGATGCAATCAAGAGACTCAGTAAACACGAGATGTATGAGGCTGTTGCTGGCATGACACGGCATACTGTTTTACAGTAAACTTTTTTTATAAGTAGAAAGAGTATATTCTAAAATAACGATAAAAAGCATAGTATAGTAAATACAAAAAGCAGTAACATAATCGTTTGTCATCAAATATTATGTACTGTACATAATTGTAGGTTCTATACTTTTATACAACTGGCAGCTCAATAGGTTCGTTTACACCAGCATCACTACAAACACATGCATAATGTATTATACTACAATGTTACTATGGCTACAATGTCACTAGGTGATAGAAACTTTCAGTTCCATTATAATTTTATGGAACCACTGTCATATATGTGGTCCATCATTGACTAAAATGTCTTTAAGCAGTGCATGACTGTACTTATATAAATTGTTAATTTAATTTGGTCTCTCCTTTTCTAGTTAGTTTATTTAAAGGTATTAATCACAAATATGATACAGACTCTAAAAGAGCTAGATAACTTTTCCCATCACTAAAAATATTTTTCTTTTATGTTTACACTCATAAACTCAAGATTTTTATTGGTAAAGTGAAATTATTTGGGGCAAAGGACTTTAAAATATAAATTACCATCATTCTCTTCCCTCAAACAAATATGCTTGATCATCTGTACTTAGAGGCTATGCAGTCTTAGAATTTGTTCTAAACTTGACAAACATTCAATTAAAGAAGAGTTATTATTGTATTAAAAAGTTTTGATTAACATACAGGTAAGCCAGGTGTTGTGCTTCATTTTGGCTAATACACAGGACATAAACATAAGTACAAGCCTAAGTATTTAATTATACCGTTAGTTTGTTAGTTGAAATGTAGGGTGTCCTATAATTGAATTATTATTTACAGAATTTTGAGAATATATTTTTAAAAATACTTTAAATGTTTTTTATGGCTTTAAAACACATTGATATAATTATTACAAAGACAAAGTTCATTCTATGTTTCAGGTAGATAACAGTTATTAACAACATGTTCTCTAAAGACATTTTTGTAGTCTGATCCTTTTCACTCAAGAAACAGGACATCCTTTGGCACAGGATTTTATCTCACTGAAATTTATATTTATAAATTTGTCATTTTAAATGAAAATTTAGATGTACAATGGAAGTGGTAATATTCAGGTATTGACAAATGTTTCCGTAATTCTATTTCAGAGAAATAATTGGTTTTATGAGAACCCATTTCCTATTCCATGTAACTCTAAACATTTCTATTCTTTTGTGTTCATCAGTCATCGTCGGAGTCCAAGACTATTTCACTCCTTAAAGCATTCCAAGAACATGAACATTTGGAAATAAACCATAAACTACATCATGAGGAAAATAAACTAAGAGACAGATAAAATATCTAGTTTATTCCTTATTTCAAAGAGAGTAGTCTAGATTCATAACTGGAATAATTGGCCATCTGCACATTACATATAATATAAGCAAAGTAATCCTCTTCAGAGGCATTCCCCTGAGAAGCTTCCCATCTCAAACTGAAGGGTATGAACATTGAAATGATTTGCAAAGTTTCTAGCTTTAGAAAAAGTATACTTTGCATTTTGAAAAGACAGCAAATAAATGGTGCGGATGTGGATTGTTTGTTTTTTGATTGTTGTGATAGTATGCAACCATTAATTTACAATAAAATTCTTCATACCAGATTGTAACAACAACACACTAGTTTATGAGGCTGATTAAATGAACCGGCAGAAAACCAATGCTTTATTTCTGGATTTACTTCTCTTTTAGATGTTTTCTGATAATAAAAGTGGAAAATAACTAAACTTTGCTCCCCGATGCAGATGTTAGATTAAACGAGCTATCACATATGAAGTGCTTCTCAGTTCTTCATGGCTTCTTGTGTATTTTCTAGTTTTGACATAGAAACATTGACACAAGAAAGGGACCTTGGCCTGGAGTCCAGAGACCAGTATCTGGTCCTTACTCTGCCTCTAACTGGGAAGTGACTCTGGGAAAGGTTTTCATTTCTTTTGCAGCCTTGAACTCATCATATACACAATGTATAAGGATTTCCATTTCTAAGATTTCGATTCTAAACTTGTCCATGAGAGATGATGTAAATAAGGTAATAGTTTCCTCTCCAAAATGTATTTCAAAATACCATATGGTACTTTATAATCTTGACAGAAATTTAATAGAAATCTTTCTCATCTTGATGTTGAAAGGGGCTCTTTGTATTTACACAGTTACATCTAAATTTGAGGTGAATATCCTACTGCAATTACAGAAAAGTCTCTCAGAACTTTTCAGAATGGGAAATATGAAGGATTTCAATAAATTCCCCTCCCGGCTAATCATTTTTCTCACAATATCATAAAACTACTTTTTACTATTAATGACACATAGGATTGTGACTTGAAAAATATCACTGTAGTATCTTGTTGCAGTGATGGTGTATATTGGGAGAAGATACACCTGGAATTAAAAAAATGAAGATTTTTAACCATGTGCCATGGAAAAAGTCCCCTCAGTTAATAAGGCACAGATTGGTCATCGAGAACTGTCTATATATAGAACTCTAGTCAGAAATATTCTATTGTTAATTCTTCCTCTGAATTTATACATGTGAGAATTTTCTTGCAGAAAAGCCCTATAATTTTGTGAATGTAATTTAGCAATTTGTTTTGGCTGTACATTTCCTCAAAGTATTTTATGAAATGGGACCCAAATTCATATTAAAAAAAAAAAAGACTAAAATAATGCTTTGCCTATTTTCTTACTATTGTAATATTTTTCAGTGTATTGAAAGGTTATTTCCTTAAATAATGTCTTTGAAGTTGCAGCAAAGTCTATAATGGCACAGTGAGAGACATAGCTGTGCTTAGTATAGTTCTGTTAGTCCAGTTAATAAGCTAGGGTGTTTTTTAAGAATAGGAATACTGTCTCTATTAGTTCTTGTGTGTAGGACTTCAAACAGCACCAAGCACAGCCATCTTTTAAAAGCTTTTCCATGATAAAGGAGCTAGAACAAAAATCAAGATGACTCACATTGGTCTAAATTTTCTTCTAGCTTTTTCATTTAATCTTCATAACAATTCAATGATGGAATATTACACCTGGTGCTACATATCAAGAAACTTTTGGGTTGCTCTTCCTCAACACCGCTGATGTTTCTTTTTTTTTTTTTTTGGTGAGGGGAGGAAGATCAGCCCTGAGCTAACATCCATGCCAATCCTCCTCTTTTTGCTGAGGAAGACTGGCCCTGAGCGAATATCTATTGTCAATCCTCCTCCATTTTTTTTTCCTTTTTCTCCCCAAAGCCCCAGTAGATAGTTGTGTGTCATAGCTGCACATCCTTCTAGTTGCTGTATGTGGGACACCGCCTCAGCATGGCGGGACAAACGGTGCATCGTCAACACCATGTATGTTTCTTAGAAGATGTAGGAAATAGGTGGATCTTAAATAACTGGAAAAGAGAAAAGTCCAAGGAGTTATTCCAGAGAAAGAAAAGATCCCTGTCGGCAACTCTTTTTAATTGTATTTTTGTGGCAGTGGGGTTGGGATGGGACCGGGGCGCCCAGTAGAAGAGCTGGGAGGGAATAGAAGACCCCAAACACCCAGCTTCATGACTGGAAATGTTCAGTGAAAGAAAGAGTTGGCCAGAGGACCCAAGGTCTTTGCCCAGGGATTGTGAAAGGGACTGGCAAGGCAAAAATGCTTCAACAGGCCTGAAGAGAATAGGAACACCAGAAATAAAGGAGAAACGGATATCGGAAAAAGGCAGTGATGAATTTAATGGGAACAAAAAATAAGCTGCTAACGGTTGTATTAGCACAACTAGCACAGCAGTGTCTCGTGACTGGTCAGTGGTCGGCACGTCAAAGCTCAGCACCATGAAGCCAGTTTTCTTGACTCCTCACGGGGAAAAACGAGTTCCCTTCAAAGTAGTGACTAGAGCCCTAAAAAACAGTTACTAGAACTGTTCTCGGTCGCTACTACCTGCTGTCAACTGATGCTGGCTTTGACAGGATTTTTAATACAACACATAAGTTTCAAACTATAAAAAAGATATGTAGGGCCAGCCTGTGGCTTAGTGGTTAAGTGCCCATGCTCCGCTACTGGCGGCCCCAGTTCGGATCCAGGCGCGCACCGATGCATCGCTTCTCTTGCCATGCTGAGGCCGCGTCCCACATACAGCAACTAGAAGGATGTGCAACTATGACGTACAACGATCTACTCGGGCTTTGGGGGAAAAAAAGGAGGAGGATTGGCAACAGATGTTAGCTCAGAGCCGGTCTTCCTCAGCAAAAAAGAGGAGGATTAGCATGGATGTTAGCTCAGGGCTGATCTTCCTCACAAAAAAAAAAAAAAAAAAAAAAGATATGTATAGGTGAGATGATTCCAGGCAAAAGAACTGACATGATTAAATGAGCTGTGGTAGAAAAATAAAGGTGGAAAAGAGAATGGCAAGCAGCCATGATTAAGTGGAGATTACCATATAGCTGTTGACTAAGGCTAGCCTTACAGAGTCCTTGCGGTGGTGGACTTTGTATGACAGGGTAAGAAGTGTGGAGAATATTAAGTAAGTACTGGGGACTTTTACAGGGTTTAACGGGGTTTTGAGTGGCGAACTGGTATTATGAAAGTGGGTTTTAGAAATATTGCTCTGAGAGTGATATGCAGAACAGAACAGAACTGGAAAAGGGAATACAATGAAAATAACAAAAAAAGATTCCATTTGTGCCAGACACAGAGCTGGGTATTTGGTATATATTACCTCATGCCATTTCCACATCTTATATATGATGATACAACTTCTCAAACTGGTCATTGTTATTTCCATTTTATAGAAACTACTCTCAATCTCAGAAACTTTGAGATACTTAAAGCCACGTGGCTGGTAAGCAACAGAAGTAGACTCAGAGCCTGCTTCTTTTAGACTCAAATGTTAAGGTTCTGGGGTCAATAGTGTTAGAAGCAATTGCAATTTCTCAACAAGAAGTAATATCTGCATGAACTAGGATATCTCTGGAAGAAGAAGGGTAAAGATTCATGTGAAAAGCCTAGAAAAGAAAAATTGCCAAAACTTGGCAACCCATAGAACAGACTAGTGGCAATGAGGTAACAGAATAAGCAATTAAGATTTCAATCCTGGATATGCAGAACGAAAGTCCTGTTAATAACAGATTCCATAGGAAAACTCTCTTGGAGGTAGAGAGGAATCAGACTATTTTAAATAATTACATTTAGCATTTGGCTTCATAGGATAATTATTACTATAAAGCCCTTATAAATAAAGTAAAAAGTCCTCACCTATTCATACTACAGTTAACCCCATTGGTTATTTTCTGAAGACTTTGCAAATGCCTGCACAATGACATCCTTTAAACTGTAGTCTCTCCGGCCATAAAGTGAGGACAAAAGTTGCAGACCGCCTAGCTCATAGCAATGCTTTAGGATTAATAAGAGTGCCCATAAAGTGCTTTGAGCTCACAGAAGAGTGCTACAATATAAACGAGCCACATTATTCCAGTGACAAATACTATCCATACACCGTCCAATAGAACTGAAAAAAAATGCAATCTCTTGTTGCTCCTTCTGATAGTGCATATTTTCCTGCTATCACTTCTTTTCATCCTTTTGAAGCTCCAAGGAAAAAAAAAATAAACATTTCTGCTTCATGCCCAACTTGTGGAGTGTACTGAGATACACAAATCAAACAGATAATAGGACAGTCTACGCCTATTTTCCTATAGTACCTTTGGTATAAAGCGAACTAAAAAGAGCTACACACTTGCAAGGTTGCTTCAAAGAAAATATAAATCATATGAAAGCAAGATGGCTATTTTTAGAATGTGTTATGATAAAGTGAAATTCATTTTTCAATACAAAAGAAGACATCAACTACTTTCTGCATGCATACAGGATTTATTTGAACTATTCAAAATTTCAAAATTATTTCAAGTTTCAAGGAAAATATCAATGACATGCTAGATTTATAAGATCCCATATTATATCTACACAACCTACACTGACCCAGTCTTGATATTAAAATTGAATAGCTCTCCATAAGCAAGAAGAAATTCTAAAAATATTAACTAATGTCACACTAATGCCATATTATAATATAAAGATTCAACAGTCCAAATCTATGTTTTGGTTATCAATAGAAAATGCATAGACTTTTAAAATATTACAACTAACTTTCATGAAGCCACCTCTATGCTAACCTTATATGTTTAGCAATTTATGTAATATTGAAATGGGAAAAACTCAGTGGGGAAATAATAATATGTAGAGAAAAAAATTATAGTTATGATAGAGCCTACCTCTGGACAACAGAAATGTAAGTAAGATATTAGTAAGATGGATAATTCTGTGAGACTCATCAAACAAATTTAAGCTGGAAGACAAACTCTAGTTATACATAATTTAGTTAAAAATATGAATGGGAATTAGAACAGAAGTATGAAAGATCCTCTTCAATAGCGAGATTGAAATCTCTAATTTCTGTACTGAATACTTTCAATTAGAGTATATTTCAAAATAATAACATAGAGACTTTTAAAAAGTCTTCATTGCTTTCAATTTCCCAAATGAACATATGTATAAATGTTAACACACACACACATACACACATACACACACACACATACAGATACATATAAAACTCGAAGAAAAATATATAGCTTTTATAAAATATGCAGATTAATTATTAGAAAATAGTGTAATTTAGAATGGTGGTTCTCAAGGCATGATTCAAAGACTAAAGAATATAAAATCAAAATATTAAAGATCAAGGATCCATAGAATAATAATCTATATTTCTCTTTTGGGGTGGTGGAAAATTTTATTAATTTTTAAGTATCTAAATAAAATACATTAATGCAAAATTATAAAAGCAGTAACATCGCAAATAAAGCTAGAGGTCATTCTGACCATTCCCCACATTTTAATCCCCCATACCACCCCTCTAGGAAGCCCTCTTGCTAACATAGTATATCCTAAGCTTTATATTCTTTTCATACATACAAAATTTTTAATAACTGTATAATGTGATTTCATTTTCTTTACTTGATATTGTAATATATAAATCACTCTGTGGTATTTTTCACTCAACAAAGATGACTTAGAGATCTTTTCATGTAAGTTTGCAATGATCTACATTATTCTTTTTGGATACTGTATAGTATTCCATAATACTAATATTCTATAATTTATTTGATGAATTCTAAATTTTGCTATTGCAATCAAAACCTCTATGAATATCCTTGTACATACATTCACTTGCACATATGTGAAGGTTTCTGTAAGGTTGCTATGGAGACATAGATTTTGGGTCAGAGAATATGAGAATTTTTAATTCCTGGTAAATTGTCCTCCAAAGTGGTTGCACTTATTTTCACTGTTACTAGCGCTACAGGATAGGACCCATATTCTAACCTTCTAATCTAAACCTTCTAATCAAGAGAAACCACATATATGAAGGCCCTGAATTAAGAAAGAACAGGGCATATTTGAGGAAGCAAAAGAGGTCACAGAATCTTAAAAAAGATCTAAGAGCATGAAAAAGAAAAGCAATGCAATCAGTTAGGTTTCTTTGCTAATCCCAGAGCACTTGTGAAAAATTGAGAAAATTTAAAAAATACAGAAATGCTTAAAAAATATATAAATGCTTATATATTATACATGTATAATATGTACACCCATATGTATACAACCCAGAGGTCTTCTTTACCACCTCTAGTCCTATTGCCCTCTCTCTATCCCTCTCCAGAGGGAACCAATATCTGTATTTGGCTTGGTTAAGCCCTTTTACTTCATACTCTGCATTTTAATATGTCACCTTAAGCAGTCAAAACAGCTAGATCCCAAAACATGTTGAGTATGGACAGATGGAAATAGACATCTATTGTGGGGTGTTATCCTTTATATAACATTTTTAAAATAGCAAACATTAAAAGTTTTACACAGAAGAGTGTGGCATGATCAGATTTGGGGTTTTGAAAGCTCATTCACAATATATCAGAGAATGGATTGGAAGTTGTAAGAGAGAAAGCAGTGAGATCAGTTAGCAGGCAGTTGCAGTTTTCCAAGTGAGAATTACTGTTGGCTTTGACCAGAGTGGAGACAATGGAGATGGAGAAAAACAGAAGGGTTTAGGACTTATTTAGGAGGTAGAATCCATAAGACTGATAGAGAGATGTAGCAGGTGAGAGAGTAGATATGTCTAGGATCTTCTGGCTTGAGAGCGCTGGTCAAATTCTGTTTATCTTGCACATGTGTAGTCAACTCTGGGCTGAACTCTTCAATCCCACTCCCCAACTCAGATATTTCTCTGCCTTCCTGCCCCACTATAAAATTTCAGAATTGAGAGAAGATTTTCTCTTTTACTAGATGACAAGCAGTAGTAGGTGGTCGAGAGACCGGGCATTTTGGTCTTCTGAAATGGAATGAAGTCTGAGATCTTTGTGAAAATGCATACTTGATTACTGCAGTAATTCAGTAATTCTTTCCTTTCAGTATTATACAGCAGAGAATTTTTCTTTCTTTTTTTTTTTTAAACTTTTATTCAACACTTTGCATATTCTAGCTATATGTTAAAGATACAGTAGTGACACTGAAGTCAAGCTACATGCCATCACAGAGCATATGGTCAAGTAATCAGGTGGTTTCTAGAAGTATAAGATGCAAAAAAGGTGTTGGAAATTTTGGAGATGCTAGAAACGTTCTATATCTAAACCCAGGTGATAAAGACACAGCTATAAACATAAAACATTTAGTGATCTTTACACTTCAGATTAGTGTCCTTTAGGCTCTTCGTTGTATGTGTGGTTTCCAAAAAAAAAGTTGGGTCAGAAAAGCAATGCTCTGTATAAACACAGATGAACAGTTAATATGTGAATGATAAAGAGATTACAAGTCCACATTTCTACAACTTCCATTCTACAAATCCAAGAACGTATACAATGTTATACAAGAGTATGAACCTAATAGCTTGAGGAACATTAAGCAGTATTTGGCTATAGATGGAAGTAAATTGAATTACTTGAGTGTTTTCCTACCCGAGAGGAGAAGCATAAAAGTAGACAAAGTTAGAAAATATGTCTACTGGAAAAGGTTAAACAAGTATGGGTCATTTAGTCTGGAAAACAAGAAATCTAATATTTTTAAGGGTATGAAATGTACATCAAATAGAATGATGAGCTATTCAAAGACAGAAACAAAACTATTTCAAGTTATAAATATCAAGTAAATTCTTATCTGACAGCGCTGTGAGATGGTACTTGTCTTGCCCTGAAAGTTTGGCAACATGTTTTATAATTTTCTGCCCTAAAGGTAATTTTTAAAATATGTATATGAGGTACGTATCTGCCGTAGATCAGCAATTACAACAGTATATGGAGAAAGGGTAGTGAATTGTTTAATAAGTGTATCATTGCTTCAGAAAGAATATAAGAAAAGAAATTCATCAATGTTTAGAACTCTTTCATTTTCTATTTCCATAAATGTAGGGTGTTCAGGAGGCTTAAATGTTAGAAGCACAAATACCTTAGCAATACGTTATGTGAGAGACACCCCAGAAAACTGCTAGAAATAATCTATTTCTTTCTTCTGTGCTGTTAATTTTAAAATTGGCTTTCAGAGTGTTTTTAAAGTTAATTGAGCAAGTTGATCCTTTCTGAGTCCTGAAAGTGTTAAAGTAACTGGAGAGTAGCATATATTCAAGAAATAACATAGCCAGTCACACTTTTTCTTCTGTCATAAGCCTTAGACCACCAGAAGTGAAGATTTTTGGCCTTAAATGTCTGCTAGAGTTCAAAACCAGTCTGGACAATCTTTCAAAAATAATTACCTACTAACATTCATCACAGCTTTGAAACAAGGCATCATGTCATCATGAGGTCATGCAGGTCACTTAGTCAGCACATTCTGTTCCTACTCATCACAAAACCAAGGACAGACTTCTATCTCCTGCAAACGTGGCACTTCCCCGATACCCTGTCAGCTGCACAGATGCCATTAAAATGATTCAGCTGCTGATCAGCTAATCCTTTATTTTTAAAGCAGCAAATGTGTCTAAAGATATAAAGTTGAGTTTAAAAAAATGCTGTTTGTCAGTAGAAATGATAAATATATATTTATTATATCAGAAATTTTGTATATGAGCTCTGTATGTGGGAAAGGTTAAGGAAGCAACATGCTTTTATCATAGCAAGATACTTTGTAAATTGCAACTGTAAATTCAAACATTAATTATCCTAACACCAACTGCCATAAATATTGCAAGACTACATTCCTGTGTGCACTCTCGTAGACATACGCAAACATACTCATTTAGTCTATGTGTGTGAGTGTGTGGGGGTGAATTTATACATAAAGAGAAAGAATATGAGAAGAAAGAATTCATAAACAACCCTTTCTTTAAGTGGGCCTAGTCTTATAGCTGTGTAACACTGAAAAAACATGTCATTGTTGATTCACATATTTTTCATCTGGCCGTTGAATATCAGAAGTAGCATTTCAGTTCTGGGTGCCAGTCCCTATGCTCTCTCACACTGCACAAAACAAAAGTCTGAGGTTGCCAACCCCAATACTTTTTGGTCATTGTATCTGTCTCCGGAACTCTTCTTTTCTTAGCTGTAAAACAAGGGGTTGGGGCAGAGGATGACTTAAATGCATTTCTGTTCTAACAAATAAAGTATCTTGAGTATCTCCACATATTTAGCCACAATATGAATGATCCTAAGTCTTTGTTTTGTTTTCATTGTGGGGTAAAACATCTAAAAAACTCTGGAAAATATTATTACTCTTAACAAAATAGAAGCTATGCTATGTTATATGGTGCAATTTTATAAGATTTTTACCTGAATTCTTGTGACCTGTCATCCTAAAATCATAGCTACAAACAGAAATGGAAATCAGAGGCCATAGACTTAAAGGCCTATGAGGCCAACTGATAACAAAAAATGTGTAAATCAAAGCCTCTGTGGTACTATGAGAAATGGTGGGGCTGGGACATCTTAAGTCCAAAGACCCCACTAAAGCATTCAAATTAAATTTCAGAACAACAGCAGCGACAAAAACAATAACAGCATATTGACAGCCAACCTGAATGCATCAGTGGATTAGATTTGGTTTTAAGGTGACATATTTCTCTAATGAATGTGTTTCTTGCAGTTTTCCTATAGTAACTAAACACTCAAAGCAAAAAAGCCCTGAGGAGCTGGTCATTTACACTGCTCTGCAATAGTCAGGGCTGTGGGCCAGTTCTTTTATAATATGAATTGTCAGACACTGTTTCTGACAATGGGTTTGCAATTTCTTCACCTGAGTTGATAGTATTTACCAACAGGAATTTTCATCCAAGTTATTACAACCATTGTCATCACTCTCAAGCAAAGGATCAAGCTGAAAGGGAGCCACAAAGCAGATTGTTGGATGAGTGTGGTTACCAAGACTTATTAATTTGCTCATTATTCAAAACTTCATAGCACGTTCAACCATGGGAGTCACCATCCCTGAATACCAATACAGTTCATTTTCACATTTGTCTCAGCTGTATTGCAAAAAAAAGAAGTCATGGTAGATGTTTGTTCTAGGTAAATTTATTCTTTTTCTTTAATAGGAATATATTGTATTGATATGATAAATAAACTGTTTCATTTACAACTATATGTCAATAACGTAACTTCAGGAAGCAATTCTACTTGCTGGTAGTAGAGAGAGTGAGGGACCAAGAAAAGTAATACAGGCATAAGGTTAACACAATAGCCTGTTTAAAATATAGACCATCTTGGGCAGAGAGAAGTCACTGGAGACCATTCTCATACTGTACACTTATTTGTATGCCCTATCTATAGAACCTCTCATCAACATATTTGAAGCTCATCTTATTTCCCTGCTTTACTCCTCTCCATAATTAATCTGCACCTCTTCCTCTACTGTTTCCATATCAATGAATGGCTCCACAATGCTCTTCGAAGTCCAAGCCAGAAACTTCTGTCATCATTTGATCCATGACTTTTCCTCACCCTTTACATCCAATCAATTCCCAAGTCCAACAGATTCCACCTCCTAAACATCTCTTGAAGCTGTTTACTTTTCTCCATCCCTACGTCCTTATAGTAGTTAGTTCACCACTGTGTATCAGCTGGATGCTATATAATAATCTCCAAATTTTAGGTTTCAAAAGAATCACCTCAGTGTCTATTTAAAATTACAAGCATTCTCCTAAACCTGTAAGTGAAGGAAGATGGGATTATTTTCTAGGCACACAGATATTTAAGTGGCCTGGCCTGTCTACACTGTTCTGCAATTAAGAGTGTAAGCACAAATACAAATTAAACATAAGAAAAATAAATTCTCCCTAGTGCAAAAAAGGAAAATTGACTCCCCTCCCTTTTCTTAGAGTATTTACCTTATAAAACTTGCAATTGTAAATTCTTTTTTTTTCCCTTTGAAAGGTATGTAAATATTTTTAAAAGCTAAATAAGCCTCTTGTCAGTTTTACAACCCTGAAATATTTTTCTCAAGGGCCTGGGAACCATGTCTTTGAAATGCAATCATCAAGAAACATAACGCCCCCATCTCCCAATTTCTGTGAAACAATAGAGCCTAACTTCAGCTGGCACCCAACTCCAAGTTGCAAACCTACCTCTTGCCATAAGATATGTATTTTTTCTTTGGAAAAAGGCAATTAGCAAACACAGGTGGCAATCTCAATTACCAGCTGAATTTAGGATGAACTATGAATGACAAATGGTGCTATCAATTCCTCTTACTTGAGGACTAGTGACTGTTTATCTTGAGCAACTGTAGGCAATGGTTTGTATCTGCTTGGCTATATAAGAGGATAAAATTTCTTCCTGTCTTTGTAATCTCTTTAGCAGATTGCCTGTGAAGCACATCACATTCCAATTTAATGCTTATTCGATAGTTTAATAGTTTTATTTCTACTCTACCTTTGTGGAAAGGATTTCTAGGTTGGCAGAGGATTTTATTTTGAATTACATTTCCCCAACAAGAGACAACCTTATGTAAGGTTATTTTGCTCATTAAAAAAGGTAAATTAACTGAAGGGCAGGAAGGAGTATTATACAGAGCGGAGGGACGCTGTCATTTAATGTATATATACTTGGCCTGTTTCAAGATTATTCATTCCATGCATCATAGATCCCTGGGACAAGAGCAAGTTTTAAGGTTTAGTCCTCAATTAATAATCTTTACCATCCCCTCTTTTGCCCATCACTAGTATTTTTTAGTAGAGACTTGTTTAATTACATTACAAAATATTTTGAAATTTTTCTTTGCCCTCATAACTCCATAAGGTCAATAACATCATTTGCTGCCTTTTTATCCATTCCTAGCTTGCTGGCATACTCAGATTCAAGTCTTTATTTTAGGGTTAGAAGGAATCTTAAAAATCACCTACCTGAACACTTCATTTTACAGAGTCCTGCAGAGCTTAAACGACATGCAGTAAAATCCAAAGTGCTCATCATGGCCTGTGATGAGGCACATCCTTCCCTCTCTGACCTTATTTCCTATCACTTTTTCACTTTCCTCCAGCCTTGATTCATTTTTTGCTATTCCTCAGCCACAGCAGAGAAGCTCCTGCCCCAGAGTGTTTGCATTTGCTATCTCAGATCTAGAAATGCTTTCTTTCAAATATCTGTGGGTCACTCACTCATTTCCCTCAGTTTTTTCCCCTAATGGCATCTCCATTGTCGAAGGCTTCCTCGATAATGCAATAAAAATACACATACAATATCCCCCCCACCCACAGACTCTATCCCCTTATTCCAGTTTTTCCACAGTACTTATCATGATCCTAGCTTATATTTACCTGCAAATGAATGTATGAATGAGCTAGACTAACTTTAGGGTGTGACTGTCCCAGAGTTACTTTGAATGTTGGTTTGCTTTCTGTATTTTAACTTGTTTGCACTTTCGTGTATTCCTTCCTTACATATAAAATTCTTTCAAATAAAATCAAACAAGAATTCAAGAGTTAATCCAGGAGACAAAGTTATACCCTTACTTATGATTAAGGATATAAAAGAGAGGTAGATGATCTAGAAAAAAAACAATGTTCCTGCTATAAGCATTCAAACCTCATTGGCTTCAAATAAATTCTGATGGGTAACAAATATCAGGAAACAGAATTGGGCCATTCTCTGTCCCTCATAAACTACACTAGTGGGTCTCAAACTTATTGTGCATCATAATTACCTAGAGGGAGTATTAAAATACAGATTTCTAGGCCCCACCCCTGGGTACATCTGGGGTAGGTCCTGACAATTTACATTTTGAATAAGTTCCCAGGTGATGTTGATGCTGCTGCTTTATGAATTAAACTTTGAGAAACATTATAAAGATAAAGCACCTATAACTTGATATTTAGCATTTGTGACCACTTTATCCACCCTACGAAGTGAGTCTCATGTGGAATTAACGCCCATGTCTGAACTATATATGGATTCAAGCAACAACATGTATAAAATGATTTGAAGATATGTTCTTGATATTTTGAAAATATAATTTGTTTTATTATGCAAAGAAAATTAAAACAATAACTAAACGCTGAAATGAAGAAATGAGGCACAATCTATTTCATATTTGTTCCTCAATATACTATAGATAATTTTTTATTAAATCCTGACAACCTGTAAGTATGATTGGAAAATATCTACTCTTAACTTTTGTGTGAAGAAACAAATGAATTACCTTTTATGTAGGATGCTGATAGGCAAGCAAATGTATTAGAAATAAATGGTAATTTTAAGTTTTATTGAGGTATAATTGATAGCCAAAAAGTTGCACACATTTAACGTATACATCTTCATGAGTTTGGACATATGTGTATACCCGTGATATTATCACCACAATCCAGGTATTAACTATACCATCACCTCTAGGTCTTGTACTGATTTTATTGCCAGTTAAATTCAATCTCTAATCTCTGCTTTTTAATTCCTTCCTCAAATAGATAATTATGGAGTATTAAAACCTAAAGAAATTTTAAGAGATCATATTCTCCAATCACTCAACGTTCAACTTGAGAAAAAGGAGGTGTTCAACTTTACAATGCTTTTCTAATATGGGCATTAGAACGTGATTGAATGTTGAACTGCCTTTAGAAATAATTATCTAGGGCCGGCCCCCTGGCTTAGCGGTTAAGTGCTCACGCTCCGCTACTGGCGGCCCTGGTTCGGATCCCGGGTGCGCACCGATGCACTGCTTCTCCGGCCATGCTGAGGCTGCATCCCACATACAGCAACTAGAAGGATGTGCAACTATGACATACAACATCTACTGTGGCTTTGGGGGGAAAAAAATTTATAAAAAAAAATAAAAGAAATAGGGCCAGCCCCGTGGCTTAGCGGTCAAGTGCACGCGCTCCGCTGCTGGCAGCCCGGGTTCGGATCCCGGGCGCGCACCGCTTCTCCGGCCATGCTGGGGCCGTGTCCCACATACAGCAACTGGAAGGATGTGCAGCTATGACATACAACTATCTACTGGGGCTTTGGGGGGAAAAAATAAATAAATAAAATCTTTTAAAAAAAATAAATAAAATAAAATAAATAATTATCTTTTCAAAAAATGCCTTAAAAGTGTTTGTTTATTAACAGAAAGAAATTTTTTAATTGGAATTCATTGATTATATCTTCCAACAGAATCTTCAATTTAAAATAAATATGGACAGGGCCCAGCCCAGTGGCATAGTGGTTAAGTTCACTTGCTCTGCTTTGGTGGCCTGGGGTTCACGGGTTCGGATCCCAGGCGGACTTAGCACCACTCATCAAGCCACGCTATATACAAAACAGAGGAAGATGGGCAAAGATGTTAGCTCAGGGTTAATCTTCCTCAGCAAAAAGAGGAAGATCGGCAACAGATGTTAGCTCAGGGCCAATCTTTCTCACCAAAAAAAATAAAAAAATAAATATTGACCAAAACTGTTATCTATCACCTTATCTTGTTCTAATGAATATCTCAACTCTGAAACACTCAACAATTTTAAAATGAGGTTGCAATTATTCAAAATGCTTTATTCTATTCTGTGACCCTTCTCTCATAGAGGAATTTAAGCTCAGGTACCCAAAGGATATCATCCAACCACTTCTCCAGTCAGCAGAGACAGAGGATGAAACATGCTACACTAAACAGGGTTGTATAGTAATCAGGCTACAACAAACAGTAGAGACAAGAATCACGTGAAGAGGATTGTAGGGAAGCAGCATTTACTTCTCCAAAACGTGTCTCTTGGGCTTGCTTATTTTTAAGAACAAAAAACTCAGGAAGAAACTTTGAACCTCCCCCTAACTGCCTAAAAGAATTTAAGATAGAAGGCCTGTTCCAGGAAGGCGCTATCGCCATAGATAACTATAGTCTAACATGAATTAGGTGTGGTAGACAAGCAGGAACCTAGCAAGGCCCATTTGATCAAATCCTCTCCATGTCCCATTGTCTCTGCAAGGCATGGCAAACATTTGTTTACCAAACAATTGCTTTTTTATCTCCATGTGAATTGCCTTCCTCCCCTTTGAAGTCCCAAACTACTACTTCCAACATCCTATTTTGTCTTTAGCTGAAGATGATATTTACGGTGGTGGCTTCAGCCATCTTGGCAAGTTCCCAAGTTTTCCTGGGTTTCTCGCATGTATACATGTTATTAAACTTTGTTTGATTTTCTTTTATTATTCTGTCTCATGTCAATTTAATTCTTAGACCAGCCAGAAAAACCTAGAAGGGTAGAAGAAAATTTCTTCTTCCTCTACAGGATCAAAATATGCGACCCCAAAATATGACATTTTGGCATAAGGATTGTGTTGAGCTGAAGGCAATTAGCTCTCCGCCCTCCCCTTTTCTGTCTAAAAGCAGGACATAAATTTCTTTTTATAAAGAAAATATAAATTTCCATCCGTAGAGGTGTCTTCCTCTCCCATATCAGAAAGAGGATGACTTCTAATCACCAACTTAAGTTTGCATAACAAATCTTACTAAAAATCTTTATCTTCCATTAGTTTCCCTCATATATTTACCATCCCTAGAAGCTCAAATATCTCCCTCTTCTTTGTCTAGTTACTGCTCCACAACTTATTGCTCTTTGTTAAAATGGTATATAAGCTCCCAGATCTAACCTCATCTTTGAGATTTTCACTTCTTTTCTGTGAGGCCCTTGTATGCATACAAAATAAACTTTTTCTTCTGCTAATCTGTCTTTTACTGGTTTGATTCATGGACCCTAGGCACAGAACCTAAGAGGGAAGAGGAAGAGACATTTCTCCCCTATAAATGCCAGTACTTGAGAAGAGGGGCATTTCTTATTTTCATGATAGTAAAGCTATAGAGAACTCAAGATTCATCCAAATGCTGGGATTTGTATCTTTACAAGGATCCATGGATGGTGTTGGTGAGTAGCCTTGGTTGAAAAACATTCATTGGGTTAGGTCCATGTCTGCATTTTGTACATGAGGAAATCAAGGCCAAGAGTGTCTACTCCATCCCTGACTTTCTGTTAAAAAATTCAGAGGGTATTTTTTTTTTTCAAATAGTCCTTGCTTGGCTCAGGGTGGTTGTGTCCAACTGGGTCCAGGAGTTTTAACTATAAAGCTGCCTGTTTTATTACTTTATCTTTTTTTTATTGGACACTGGAAATATTACCTCCTCTATGAGGCCTACTGTGATCTGCCCCTCATTTCCAAACAGCCAGGCCAGTTTAATTTTCCCTCTCTCATTTCCCCATAACACTCTTTTCATATTTCTATATATTAAAAAGTCGCTAGCAATTTCTTAAAAATACTAGATTATCCTGGAAAAAATAGAGTAGTGATAAAAACACCCAGAGAAGGCACAGGAGAACAAAAAGGGAATATATCGACATAATCTTTTTTCTTAATCTTTATCAGGTCTATTTGAGAATATACTTGAATCAAAATGAATGTTACCTGATGGTGGCACATTTGCTAGAGTTTGTGCTACACTGGAAGAAGGAAATGGCTGGATAATTTTCTGCAGATGCCTTCCAATGCATGATTCCTAGAGAATCGCTTCATAATTTAATCTGCCTCTAGGCTTTTGTGGATTTTGTTGGCTTGTTTATTTCTTTTTTTTTTTGAGAAATATGAAACAGAGAACATATAACTAAATTATTGGAATACTTGCCATACTGACTTTTTACCAGGATAAATCTAATTCACTTCATCTACCCCCTTCAAGACACGAATTTCAAGAACTCTATTCACGTGGAACTGAGAAGAAGGCTGGTAGAGCAGAAATGGCCTCTCCCCCAGTGAATTTTTTTCCCAGCAGCAACATTTAAAATGGTTTTTAGAATTCATTCTGAACTAGAATTCTTGGTTTGGATCTCAGCTCTAACACCGAATAGCTGTGTGAACTAAAGTAAATTATTTAATCTCTCTGTGTACCTATGACTTCAAATCTTTAAAAATAAAATAAAAAATGGTGACCACTAAACATATTAAGGTTTAGCCCATTTGACACAGGTGACCTATGATAGACAGGCTTTCAGTTACCTGTCATTGATCTCAATAGTGTAAAAATTCAAGTTATTTTGAGTTTTAACACAAGCTACAAAACTATAACAATTTAATTGAGGCCCTGAAGCTGAACTATTGTAGACTCTCTCCTTTTTCAAAGCAATATCAAACCAAGTGGAAAAATAGACTACTCTGATCTATGTTCCACTTCCTTTCCAATTATCTGCCCTCTCCACAATGAACACCACCATCATTGACCTCACTGTTTTTCATCAACCAACATCAATTAGGCTATTATGTACCAATCAGTTCTAAATTCAAAATGAAGGCCGGCATGCCATCTTCCATGGGTAATGAGAAAGTGAACAACCTAAGCAACATGACAGATTTTATACATATTTCTTTTATGTGTTGCATGGCTCAGAGGGAGAAAAATGGTCCTTGCCAGTCAATCTCATAAAATTCCCACTTCTAGGAACATTAATGAAGGATGTGTACATTCAATACACTGTAGAAATACAATCCAACCACATATTACTTGTACAGGATTTACACTGAATCCAACAACCATGCATTGGACAATAACCTGAGAAAAGCAAAACGTTGTTAAAATTTAGCTGAGTAATTCAGCAGATGCCCCAATTAGAAAATATGTGTTACCCAGTAAAGGATTCTTGCTCCTGCCTTGAGGACTATTTACTTGAAGTCTGATGTTAAACAGACAAAAACAAATTCAGTCTTTACTAAAGTCTTTCCAAAATATGAAAAATATATTGTATTCATAATCTCAAAAATGTTTTTCAATATATTCTTCCTTTATTTCTCTTTTCTTGTCTCATACACTTCAGCTCACCACCTCTCCTGATTCTCTCAAACTCTTCCCAAACACAATCAATGCAGAACTCCCATTACCTTTCCTCACTTCCTCTTTTAGCTTTCTCATCAATTTTAGTTCCTCTCACTATAACTCCCTACGTTTCCAATGTAAATCAAGCAAGATTCCAATGCTTTCCAAGTACTCAGGTTCATCCATTAAGCAGATCTGCATAAAAAGGCTGAGAAGCCCATAATGCAAGAAACATTTTCCGTACCTGGTGAAGGGTAGCAGAATATGCCACCCCAAATTATTCCACTTTGGTATAAGGATTATTTTGAGCTGAATGCAATTGAGAAGAAGCAGATTCAAGAAAAACTCTCTGGCCTCCCCTATTTGCCTAAAAGCAGGACATGAATTTGTAAAGGTGCCCTCCTCCCCTCTCTACCAAGGACAGAAGTCAGTCACCAGAGACAACTCTAGATCTTCATCAGCCCAGAGACGGCACCAGAGGAATCTATATAACAAACTTTACTAACTAGCCCTTATCTTCCATTAGTTTCCCTGTATATTTACTGTCCCACAATTCGCTCCCCATAGAAACTCAGTCCTTTCCCTTTGTCACTTGTCTACAAATTTATTGTTCTTTTGTTAAGATGCTGTATAAGCCCAAGTTCTAACCATTCCTTTGACTTACTCATTACTGAGTACTTCTATGTGTATGCACAATGTATGTTAATAAACTTCTGTTCGTTTTTCTCTAGTTAATCTATCTTTTGTCAGTCTAATTTCAAGGACCCAAGCAAACCTAAAACAGTAGAGGAAAAAGTTAAGTGTTTCTCCCCCTATATTGGCTTTGAATACTCAGATGTTTTGTCCAGTCAGTGTTTATAGGCTCTTATTACTAAACATCAGGATTTTTGATAACCGATAAAACTAGTCCTGTCAGACAGCTCTAAAGTGCCTTTATAAAGAACTGATATTATGATCTCATTTTACATATGCTTCCTCTTCCTAATTTCAATATTCTATTCAGAATTTTTTAATTATACTGCCAATGAGTTAGCACTTCTGTGGGGGTGTGGAGAGCTAATGGGTTTATGTCTAATAGAAATTCTAGAACTGAGATAATTACTGAATCGGCTTTCTTAAACTCATTAGAAGTTAATGTATCCTCACAATATTAATTGAACCAAAACAGCTTTTTAAAAAATATTTGAAGACATCATATATTCCAGTTGACAGCATTATGATGATGAGTTTTAAATGCAAAAGTGACTATAATACTGATTCTTCTTCTAGGATTATTGAATTAAATAATTTATGGCCAATGATTAATGGTGCTAATTATATCCACTTTCAGAATTACTTCAATAATTATTTATTCTCTTCTGCTTCTGAGTAATTAGAGTAGATGCATCTTCGTTTATATTGCCTTGTCTCATAAAAAGGAGTTAGTATTATCTATTGAACATTTTAGAGATCATTATATTTTGGACAGTTTTGGTGGCTGGCTAGACTATATTTGTTTTTTTCCTCTATATTTTGGCTGCTAGTTTTCTAACTAAAACTTCTTAAATGCCATTCATTATTCAGCTAAGTTCCAACTGAAACTAAATTTATGAAGGTTTTCATTACTTAATGTATCCTGAAAAAATTGCTTAGCACGCTGTAAAGTCCAACTTAACGTTGATTTACCCCTCAGTTTTATATTTTTAAATCTTTTTATACTTCAAAGATAATATTATGCAATCATTTTATGCAACAATTTAAGCAACTCAGCCTCATATCCTTACTTGTTTTCAGACATTATCATCCACGTACATTCATGTATCATCAAGTTGCAGCCACAGTTTTTGCACATTTTTTTTACAGTCATCTCGTTTAATACATTCTCTCCTGCATAACTAAAGCGTTAAATTATTTAAAAATCATGTAATAAGAACCACTGGAATGGAGAAAAGAGACTTAGGAGCTAGTTTTCATGCTGGCAATAACTATGTTCTCTTCCTGACTTTAATAGCTATCTGCATACAGTTATGAAACCTACATATCACTGAGAAAATCCATCATTTTATTACACCTAACACTTTTTCAAACGTGAAGATCTTCCCTCTCCTTAACGCCAGTAATCTTGCACTAGCACAAAACTTCTTATATTATATAACCTTTATCATTCATTGTTATGATAAAGTCCACAGCTACTTAAACAAAGATGTTGTTTCCAGCAAGGAACTGTTAAAGCAATTACAACCAAATGTACTCTTCAGATGCAAATTATATTTCAAAATTAATTAATTTTGCTATACCCAATTGTGAAAACTAGTGCTCAGGAAAAAAACTCACATATACCCACTTAAAAAAAAATGCAGCTGCATTATTTTTGATTTTCTTTTTGATCACAATACTCCATTGTACCTATTACTCCATTGCTAAAGAACTAAACATTTTGTTCCAATTTATTTGCCATTTTAGAAAATCATTGGAAAAATAAATTTGTACAATTTCTTTGCATTTGTTCATGTAATTATTTGAAATATATTTCTGATTGGAATTATTTTTCTAAGGGTATAAACATCTTTATGTTTCTAACTATGTATTGCCTTACCTCTAGTCTTCTAGAAGGGTTGCATTTATTTATAATATCAATAACAATAGTTTATCATACAAATTTTAAAACAACTTTACCAGAATTTGGTGTTAAAGTTTCTTTCTTTAGTTTTACTTTGCATTATGTTGCATTATTTTGGTAGTTTTACAAAGCTATTTCAAGGCTGGATAAAATTATATGAATTAAGGCCTTTTGAGGGTCTTGGTTTAGGCTTTAGTGCTTCACTCTTAGTATTTCTCATTACGTTAATTTTTTTCACTCTACATTTTCTGTATAAATTGTGGTTGAGCTGTTTTACTCTGTTAGCAATGTTACATGCGATTTTGTTTTATCTCGTCATTAAAACTATATGTGTGTGTGTAAACATGGGTACGTGGGCCTACATTTGCAGATATATAGAGAGACAAGTCAAGATAGAAAAGTTTATTTTAGAGTTATAATCCCATAAGAAAACTTTTCTACTAAAAAATGCTTCCTTTTGATCTGTTGTAATGTTCATCATTTATTCTAAGTCTCCTCTACTCAGCGTCCCAAAAGGAGAACTCATCAATATTCAATCTCTAAAACTTTTCCCACACCTTATTCTCTTGGCCAAGCGAGTGTAAGCATTTTCCTGCACAACTTCACAATATTTTTTTTTTATCTTGTAACTCTGTAGATCCTTTACGTTAACCAATTTTGAGCTTGGATCTACACTAAAATCAAGACTACTTTAATGTCTGCTCTTTTGATATATCTTTACCTATCGACTCATAGTTACCAGAGTTGAAGGAACGTTACCTTGGCACATTTCAAAGTCACTTTTTGAATAATGTACTTTTGACTAAGACCTGCACTGAAATTTCAGTCTTTTTTCTGACACGTCATAACAAAGGGAAGACTTGCGACTTTAACTTTTGGAAAAGTCTTTGCTTTTGAGAATATTCAATTTTATTTAAAAAAAAAGTATAAGCTTGCTCAGAAAACATAAGCAAAATGTTTCAAGGTATGTTAAGTATAGATAAGTAGTTAATAAATAGACCATGTGTGTTAAACATAGATAGAAAAAGATGAAAGGACCAAGAGATACTGAATATTTAAGAGGTATTAAACACACATTAGGTACCTGTGCACTAAATACTCATACACTAAAAATATATGAACACTTAATATTCATTAAGGCCTTAATTCTACTAGCCATTGCTGACAAGAATGCTGGCTCCATGAGTACAGTGCCCCAGAAACACAAATAAAACCTCTGGCTATTCAGCAGGCTAATTGGCAAGCTACAGCTATCAGCCAGGCATACTTGTTCCTGTGTCTTTCCCATAGAACAAATGTATATTATTGGGCCAGAGTACAACCCCCTCTATGGGTCTCTTGCTCAAAACCACAACTCTGGACCTACTAGCTACACAATCATTGGGGAAAGCTGATGTGGCAGAGAGGGAGGACATATGAACATTGCATACCTCAGAATTCAGGTATTGTGGTTGGTCTTTCCAACCTGCCTACACCTTACCCTAAGTATGTTAACTTATCCCTTCTCTTTCTCCCTTTCTTCTCCCTATATGAATTTTTTTTTTTTTTTTGGTGAAGTAAATTGGCCCCTGAGCTAACATCTATTGCCTATCTTCCTCTTTTTGCTGAGGAAGATTGGCCCTGAGCTAACATCTGTGCCCATCTTCCTCTATTTTGTATGTGGGATGCTGGCACAGCATGGCTTGATGAGTGGTGCATCAGTCCATAACTGGGATTTGAACCTGCAAACCCCAGACTGCCGAAGCGCAGTGTGCAAACTTAACCACTATGCCACTGGGCAGGCCTCTGCTTCTCCCTATATGTTTTAAGTTGACTTAATAAACCATGTGATTGAGCAACTTAATTTGGTTTGTGAGGTTTCCTGGTATCATAACCTCTGGGATAGCTTTCCTGGTAGTGTAACTGGAGGCCACCTTTGCATCAAGGTAATTTTCTAAACGACAAGTTTCATTTCAGCAAATGATCATACCCTCAAAATTAGCATATACCACGTTTTGGGTTTTTAATTAAAAAGTAAATCCTTTGATTACCAGACATATGAGGAATTAAGTTGCAACCCAAAAAGTCCCACTATTTGAAATGATCACATGGATAATTTCATGAATGTCTGAAGTTTATAAAGAATTTCACAAAAGAAAAATGGAGAATGCATATGTTTTTCAAGAAGTAATTTGGGTCTTTTCTTCTGTTCTTGAAATAAGCACTCATTTAAGCCTTATGTATGTGAAAGAACTGACTCATCAATGGCAACATTCACACCACCATCTGGGGATCTTTTCCTTCTTATTTTTATACTTAATAATGAGAATTCCAACCAATAAGGCATTTAAAAATAGCTCATTTCTTGGAAAGAAAGCTAATATCTAAGAGATTACCCTCATTCTAAAGATTTCAAGCAAAACCACCACTCTGCTTGTTGAATTGTTCTTTAGCGAATAACTGTCCAATTACCAAAAGTTTTTTTCTTCCTTTATCATGTAGCGTACATTAAAAATCTTCCTCATAATACAGCCCAATTTAAAAAAATTTCCAACATCCATTTACCCATTGAATGTTTTGCTCATTTAGAGCAATGTTAATTCCAACACAACAAAATGATATGAACTATACACATACATATACACATGCAAAATCTCATGTCATCCTTAGCATGAAAAGGGAAAAACAAAGACAGTAAGGATTGGTAAAGGATGTTTCAACAGTTGTTCAGACATCAACTTAAAGTACAAGTTGAATCTGGTTTAAATATAAGGAAAATGTTGAATTCAGACAGTCAAATGACTTTTACCAATTTCAGCACTCAGACAGACAGACTTTTGGCAGAGCCTTGGGCATTAGAAGCAGCTTGCTATCATAAACCGCTGTTTACAGATTTCATCTAGTCTCCTAGAATCTGGCCATGTTAACTCATTATTTGACTTCAATCTTTCCTTCACTTGGGGTTTCCAGATCAAGCTCTGGCTTCTTGCCCACAATCTTCTCATGGCCCTTGCACAGTTAATTTCCCAGTGGCTCTGACAACTTGCTCTCTTACTGTTGAGCAAAAACATTGACCAATTAGTCAGTGACATTACACAGTTATTTTAAAAATAACTTATTAACAAAGAAAGTTGAACCACATTTGTTCCTGATTTTTGGACATCTTAGCTTGAGACTGCTTTTCAGACTGACACAGTCATATTCCACCTCATTTCCCCTCTTTTGTCATCAAAAGAAACTGTTTCCCATAAATCATTATTTGACCATGAGCACTTCTTCTGGCTTCCTTACTCAACTTCTCCTCTATATATTTTTATCGGAGAACCCCCAATTCCCTGTTGTAAGCCCATGTTACGTTTACTTCTATTTTTTCCCCTAAAACATCTCATCCATACCCAGTCCTTTAATTTGAGCACAGATGGAGTTGACTCAAAATTTCACCCCCAATCCACACTGTCCTCTGAATTCCAGACTGGCATATCCAACAGACTACTTAACTTCTCTTCCTGAGTATTTGCAAGTATCACAGGATATGTCCAAGCCAAATGAATATAGAGCATAATTCACAGCTTCTCCCCTTCTTATAGTCCCTTCTTAGCGCAATGCCCTTTCAATCCATCTACTTATCCATGCCAGAAACAAAGGAATGACAGACCACCTCAAATTTAAAGGAGAACATTGCTGTCTCTTCCTGGTATGTGTCTGTTGATTCCACCCACTTGTTTCTATCTCTACCACTGCCACTCTATTTTGGGGACCAGCATCACTTCCCTGGGCTATTGACATGATCTTACACTGCCGTCACTGTATCTGTTCTTCTGCTCTTCTAATTTGTCTTCAATACTGCATCCAAAATGACCTTTTTGAAACATATATGATCCTTACAATATTTCAATGGCTTCTCATTGCACTTACGTTAATATCTAGAATCCTAAATATGCCTGTAAAGTCTGTCCCACCACCTTCTCCCCATTTTATCATATAAGAAACTCTTCTTCACTCTTTGCAAACAGGATACAGAGGGCTTCTTTAATTTATTCCACTTTTCCATGTTTGTTCCATCCGTACGTTAATAACCTATGCCACTCACTCTGCATATGAAACACCTGCCAAGTTCTCTAAGTTGAAGCCTACTATGCCTTAGATAATCTATTGTCCCTTTCTTAGGAAAGTTCTCCCTGATTTTGCCTCCCTCATCCAAGTCTAAGTTGGAGCCATCTGCAATATGTGCTCACTTTACCATGTAAATATGTTAAAATTCTACATTCATTTGTGCAATTATTTGACTGTCCGTCTTGTCCTCTAGACTGGAACCTCCATGAGTGAGGGACGTTATGCATTTTGCCCACAGCGTTTCCCACTGCAATAACAGAATGCCTACCATGAATAGGTACTCCATAAACATTTGTTAAATAAACCAGTAAATGAATGTAGGAGAAGACTGCAGTTTTCTCAATTTTCTTTTCGACTATTTGGTTCCACATAAAGCAGTGCCCATGCAGGGTTTCTCTGTGCTTGTTTCTGGTGGCTTACACCTCAGCCATCTGGGATCTTTTAAATGAAACGAGATAATTTCCAAAAATACTCAACTTAAAAAAAAAATGCTATTATCAAAATAGTATATGTAGGGGCCAGCCCCGTGGTCTAGTGGTTAAGTTCCGCACGCTCTGCTTCAGCAGCCTGGGTTTGCTTCCCCGTGCGCGGACCTACCCCACTCGTCAGCGGCCATGCTGTGGCAGTGATCCACATACAAAATACAGGAAGATTGGCACAGATGTTAGATCAGGGCAAATCTTCCTCAAGCAAAAACAGGAAGATTGGCAACAGATGTTAGTACAGGGCGAATCCTCCTCAGCAAAAAAAAAACAGTATATGTATATGGCAGCAAATGAAAAGAACAGTTGAGCTTATGATGAAAAGTAATCAACTCCAATCGCTTCTCTTTGCACCTCAAGCCACCTCCCAGAAGCACTCTATGTAAGTACTCTTCCTTTTAGTGTTTCTAATAGTCACCTGCACAGTACTGTTTCTAGATTTATCAAATATTTAGATAATATAAATTGATTTCCTCATATAAAAAAATGAGAATTTAGCTTACGCTATCCTTCCTCATCTCTTTCCAAAGCTTAACACCTATACAACTAGGTTTAATTTTTCAATTGGTTGTTTTTCTACTTTTAAATAATATCTAGCCCTTCACATTTTAGCAGTATCTCCTGCATCTTTCCTTTGAAAGATGAATTTTATTTTTAAAACTTTGCAATTTCTGTTTTTACTCTCATATTTTACATTTTCCCAAAAAGGGTATGTTAATAAACGCATAATCTGATTATGTAATAGTATTCTTTCTGAAGTTCACACATTATTAAAATATGCCTAAAAACAAGAAAAAGAATTGCTCCCAAAGTAAATTTGTTAAAATGTATTCAATAGCTCATGCATATTTACTTATTTTTTTATAAATGAAAAATGTTGAACTATGTAATTTAATGAATTTATAAGCCTTCTGAAACAATTTGGTAGTTTCTTGGGGCAGGGAGGTTGAAATAAAAAAGGAAAAACTTTTCTCTTGATTAAATAAAACCAAATTGCACCATGGTTTGTGATAGTTTTATATTTATACAATATACTCCAAATGATTCATTTATAATAAATTCCACTTGAATTCAGATTTAACATAGATATAGGATTTTTCACATGCAAGAGAGCCAACGATCTCTAAGTGAGATCCACTCAACCTAAGAATTTATTGATGCAAATTACTCAAAGTAATGGTTGAAAAACACTTTTTTGTGTGTGTGTGTGAGGAAGATTAGCCCTGAGCTAACATCCATGCCAATCCTCCTCTTTTTGTTGAGGAAGACTGGCCCCGGGCTAACATCTGTGCCTATCTTCCTCCACTTTATATGGGACGCCGCCACAGCACGGCCTGACAAGTGGTGCATCAGTGCATGCCTGGATCCGAACCTGGGCTGCCAGCAGCAGAGCACACGCACTTAACCGATACACCATGGGGCCAGTCCCTGGTTGAAAATATTTTTGGAAGTAAAAATAGAAGACATTTACAAATCAATGAAATTTTAGACAACTTTTGCAAGAAATAGATACATGGCTCAATTCACGTGTTGCCTTTCTTTTTCTCGTTCCTTCTCTTTTATTTCAAGTAACAGAATGAAAAAGAAAATCCCTCATGACTTCTGGAAATTTCACCATCAATACCTCCACAACTACAGAGTTTAGGGTTTGATAAAATTCTGCATTTAAAATTAAATATCTAAGGTTGATATTCAGAATACACAGAAAACAATTTAGAATTATTGTGGAAAAAATATCTTCATGTGTAACTAAGTTATTTAAGAAAGCAGAATATTAGTTATATACATTTTAAAATAAGAAATTTAATGTAAATGAGATGGGAAACTAAGTTTTGACTGACAAAGATGTATGGGTATGTTGTAACTATCTATAAACAAAATCTGAGAAAACAAATGAAGATTGTTCTAGTTTATGAATAAATCTACTAAGTTTCTATAAACCTCAGCATTCTCTTACCCTCAATTTGCTCAGTTATTTTAATTTATTTGACTGCCTATTCTACCATATAATTATTTGCTGCCCTATATAAAGTCTCCATTGACAGTTATTTATTCAAATAAGGAAAAGAAAAGAGTAGAAG
This sequence comes from Ceratotherium simum simum, assembly GCF_057802395.1. NCBI lineage: Eukaryota > Metazoa > Chordata > Mammalia > Perissodactyla > Rhinocerotidae > Ceratotherium > Ceratotherium simum. The sequence continues at coordinate 46,238,292 of NC_141914.1, forward strand.
TATATTTTAGAATTTTTATAAAGATAATACAAAGTCATTGGAGAGATGATAACATTTTTTACATTCAAATAAATAAACCAGACAAATCTATTTTACCATAAGGCAGCCTCTCTGTTCAAATGACATCATTGCCCTATTCATTCTGGAACATTCTGTACATTCTCAATTCCTTTAATCTTTTGAAATCTATCAGAATGGGTTTCAAGTGTTATCTGGATCCTTTATTATTTCAAAGAAAAGTATTAAAGAAAATGATCACCCCATAGCAGTTAGAATGCTATCCTGGTTATGAGATTTAAAACATTGATGTTAGTTTTTATACTTTTAAGATTTCATGGTTGACTGCATAATGCTAAGGAAGGAAGTCATAAATTAGATATTATTAAACTAATGTTTAATCATCAAATCACTAGCAAGTAAATTAAAATTCTTGGCAGACCCCTGCAAAAACAGCATCTTACAATAAGCAGTTCCTAACACACCTCTTTGAGATTCCCACTACGATGCTAAAAACTAGGACTGACAGACAACGTATTACTAAGCTGTAAAGACAAGACCAATGGAACTTAATCATGAAATCAATTGGAGGCTTACTATAGTTTATTGGCAGAAAATAAAACAAACCAAATTGCCCAATTTTATGCATTTGGGTTTAGAAATAAAATCCATATCATCCAGAAACCATTCCTCAATTGCATGTCTCTAACTACTGCCTTCTAAAGTAAGGAGGGTATGTTTCTCATGTTCTCTCTCTTACTAAGTATCTCTTCCTTTATATTTATTTGGAGAACATGACTCCTAGAAAATGAGTGGATGAAAGGAAGAGGAAGTCATATTGCATAATGGAAATATATTTTTCCCTGGGTAAATATATAGGAAATATAGGGAAACATCATAAAAGCAGTGCATCTTGAGATAAAATATAGAAGTAATACATATGAAACACATCGAATGCTTTCCTTGGGACCAGATTATGTAAACACCCAGTAGATAGAATATAAGAAGATTCTTCTCTAAAGTGAACCCAGCCACACTATATGAATGTAGATGCTAAGAATATAGATATGAACTGGGCATAAATCAGCTATCAATCACATAACCTAGCTTTGTTTCAGTGTAAGTGAACAAGAGGAAAAATGACTTAACATAGAAATCTGAGGAAAATTTCAGAGAACTAATTAACATCTTTAATAGAATGCAAAAATCTATGATTTTTATTAAAAAACAACAAACCGAAAGCCATGACAAAAGAATAGGAAAAAGAATGCACCAAATGTGAAGGAGGTGAGTAGGGTAATAGAGTGGGAAATAGTCTCAAAATGCACTAGGCAATCACCTTCAGAGACAGAAGACAAGAAGGTGAAAGCAAGGGTAGACGGTTTATACAGAGAATAGAGAATGAGGCCCATTGTTTACAGAAGTGTGCAAGACGCAGAACCAGATCATCTTCAGAAGAAGCAATAATCAAGACATACTTAATAACAATGGTACTAATACTAAAACCTGTGCTAAAACAGTCATGGGAAATTTCACTCTATTCACATCTACCGCGAGACTGAAATCACTTCAGCAGCTACCTAGGTGGTCTCATTTTTTTATTGGACAGAGAAGAAAATCATCTCATCTTATCAGTTTTCTCTAAGTTAACTTCTGACTTTACAGAGTTGTACCACGTTGTGCCTTACTCAGAAGGGAAAGTAATCAAACCAGGATCTTCCACCCTGGAGGTCACACAGTTGTATTCAAATCCAAATTTTGGATAACTGTCCTTAACAAGTTAAATCCAAACATTAAAGATAAAATTTACAAGTTGCTGACTGATTGCTTCCTGACCTCATTTCATGTCTTTCTTTCTCATTCACCAAGTGTAAGTCACAGTGGCCAATTTTGTTTGTTTCTTGAAAATAAAAAGCTCATTTCTACTTGTGGTCTTTTCCCACGCTTTCCCCATAGATACCCTTGCTGTGTCTGCTCCAATACTATTGCCTCAGATAATTCACCCCTGAGCACCCAGCCAAAGTAAACTCACCCCTCAGCCTTACTCCCCATTGTCATTCTCCAGCCATTACCTTGCTTTACTTTCTTCATGGTAGTCATCGCTACCTGAAATTATCATATTATTTGTTTATATGTTAGTGTCTGTCCTGCAAGTCTAGAATATAAGCTCTGTGAGGACAGGTACCTGTCTGTCCTATTCATTAATATGTCCTCAGTACGTGCCGTAGCCCCAGCACTGATAGCATTGCCTGGCCCTTAGCAGGTATTCAAAAAATAAATATATGTGAATAAACAAGAAAATGTGCAAATAATCTCTAGTGTCAAGAATCAGCTATAAGAGAATGTTCCCCATAATACTCATTTTAAAATCACTAAGAAAATATTAAAATAATGTTAATTACAATATAGTACTTACCTCATAGGATTATTAGCAGATTAAATGCAACCATGCTCACAAATGATTTAGTACAAGGCCTGATAGCCTAGCATATAGAAGATATTCAGTGAAGGTTCTTATCAGTGTTAGTTATTTCTCCAACAAAATGTACATAAAGAAATTACTAAAGCATTAGGATTGATAAATTTTAATGTATGCAAAATAAATTAGAAAGAAAATATTAACACATTTAATTATGCATAAGAAATTATCATGAAGAAAGTCCACAGAGTTTTTAAATAACATTAATAATTTATGGCAAAGTTTCATAGCTGCAAAAACGTTATGGTACATAAAACTTAAATTCATCCCAGTAACTTAAAAGTTTTGGCATACTTACTAAGGATTAGGAGAGTTAGACTACTGTTACATATCTTACCGAAAATGAGCTCAATGAAGTGTGCATGGTCCCCGCTCTTCTTTTGAATTTAAAATTATGTATTTCCTTGAACATCACTTAGTAATTATTTATTACATGAAATGGTAAAGGGTTTTATAAAATAACTTGTCATAGAAATAAAATTATAAATCAAAGCACAGAAAATGATCCCACAAAAGAGAAATCTCCAAGTTAACTTTATTTTTAAAAGGTGTGTAAGGTTGCATTTTAAATCTTGAAGAATGCTACTTTATATTGCTAGTACAGACATGTTGTACAAGCTTAAAATGAATCAAAATGTGTGTGGATATAGATGTGTGAGTTATAGAAAAATTAAGTCTCACAGGATAAAGTTGGATTTAGGTGATTGTGTAGATTGCCATCTCAATAACTTTTTTGAAAATCCATTTTCTATTTCAAGTCATCTAATTGGCCTAGTAAAATAGTAAAAGGCACAATAAAATTAAAATATTTTCCTGGAAACACATTTCATTCAAATATAAATTTAAGTGATTAATTGCTATTCTCAGTAAATATGATGTTCCCAGAAATGTGTGCTGTCAAAGTAATTTATCCTACTGCATGGATAGTAGTGAAGTGCTGATGGTCCTTGATATATGAGGCCATCTTCTGCTTGGTTCAGACGGAGCTTGGAATGAAATTCCATTTAGAAGTGTAACCTTAGATTCTCTCAGCAGTTTACAGAAGCAGGGATAAAGGATCTTGAATTATACATTTCTCTAACTCATATCTACTGCTCTCATTTCTATATTGGAGGTTTCATGCCACTTGGTAAGAACTTAAATCCAGTTACTGTTTTAGATATATACCATTAACAGATTACGTGTACTGCCAGTCAACATATACCCTCTCTGACTCTCTACATTACTTTGCCTTGGATGTGCTCTTGTTTGGAGGAAGGCTTTGGCTCACATGGCTTTTGCAACTGATCTTCCTTGGTAAATTGTGGTTATTAAATGTTTGGGAATACAGGTGAGGTGGTAGTTATTTACTGATTAAGGGGCACTTTTCTTTAGCGAACTATTAGATTCTGTATGCAGAGTCACAGACAGGAAGTATATCTAGAGAAAATCTAATTTTATTCCCTGAAGAGCTAGGAGGTCTAGCCACTAATCTAGAATCCCACAACCAGTTCCTGGCAGAGCTGGTAGGAACCAGAATCCAAGCATTCTTGCTCCTATGTCAGTGCTTGCTGTTTCCACTATACCGTGTTACTTCAGGTATTGCCAGAAAATGGTTCACAGATAATTGTGTAAGGAATTGTGGTTTTCAATAATTTAGATTGGGTCCAGAAACCAACTTAAGATATTTTAATTTACACTGTCTGCTCCCCACAATGATGTGAGAACACATAATTAAATGCATGACCATACAGAAACATTACCCAGAAGGCTGAGGGAGCCTGTACTTAGTAAAACAATAGGCTCTTCTCCTATTACTGCTTTTCCCAGGTCCTGAACGAATGCTGGGCACATGTTTGATGCCTTATAAATATTTGTTGCATAAACAAGTAAATGAAATCGAAAAATTAATGAACTTATAGGATGGCCTCCAATTTGGGCTCAGTTCTAACACTGAATGAGTGTAGGAATTCTGCATAACTAAATCATTGTGGCAGCCAAGTTTTCTTAAGTATGTCAACGCTGTCTGATGAGTTCTTTAAAAATTAAACATTTTCCACCAAACTTAAGGTTAAAACAAAAATGAATACATCCATCATCATTAGTGATTTGTGTATACATTTCCTATCTTATGTTTGTAAAAAATAACTCAAATATTTTCTATCTCTCCTCTTTTAACTATACTAATGACTCTGGAATTTTAGAGAAAGTCTACTGACTAGTAAAATAAAATGGGAAAATATAGAAAAATTATATTTGGTCATCAATACAATATTCATTTACAGACAAGATATCTATTTTAGTACCAAATGTTTTAATGCTGTTATTTTTTTGCTTGTTGGCATATCTACCTGGTACCCACTCAAAGGATTAAATGGTACCCAATGCACTGGCCTGAGCTGACATTTCGTGGCAAGAAAATAAAAGCATCTCCTGGACTTCTACAAAAACAAATAGTTCATCGGGCTCCAAGGGACAGTTCATTTCTGGATGCCTCTACTGCATAGCTTCAAAAGAAAGTCTCTGAGACTGTAAAAGGTCTAGCTTGGGTCAGACATGATGGGGAGAGTTGGGAAGTATACACAAAAGTAAGAGTGAGAACAAAACAAAAAAGTAAAAAAAGGCAAAGAAAATCTCACAGAAACCACCTGAGGGGAGTAACTCATTTACACCCAACTTTCTTTTATCCTGCTTCCCCATTCAGTCTTAGGAACATACACACACTGGCACAGGCTCACCAAAACAAAACTAACCTAAAATTAAAGCTTAAGCCAGAATATAGCACGTGAAATAACTTTATATGAGTGTGAGATCACTCATTTGTTCATTTCAAAAATATTTATGAAGCATTTATAAGTATCAGGGTCTTTGCTAGGGATATAAAAATGACATTGTTCTTCTCTCAAAGAAGTTATAGACAAATAGAGTAAACCAATCATTTACAGCAGAGAGTGGCAAGTCTAGTCAAAGAGGAATGCACAGGGTGCTGAGGGAGCCAATTTATTCAGAGCTGGAGGGGGCAGAGGAACAGCATACTACAAAGAGTTTCCCAGAAGATGCTCAAACCCAATCCTGAAGAAGTTACCATTAACTGGTTAAACTAAGTGATGGTTGGGAGCAGATGTTGGAAAGGCACTGAAGAATCAGGATGACATTATTGAGGACAACAAATTCTTAGTATAGTATGGCTGGAATAAATAATATAGACTTGTGTGCATAATTATAGACTATTATCATACAGATGAGGTTAGAGGCAAGAAGGACACTAATGAAAAGAACCTTGTTTACTAACTTGAGAAGTTTGAGTCATTCTAGTGAGCAGTGGGGAGCCATTCAGACTGAAAGCAGATCATTTACAATGATCACTCCAAAAGTAGTTTCCCAAAAAAGGCTTGAAGGAGACCCAGACAAGAGGCAGGAAGAACTATAGTTCTGCTTGGCTCAAAGAATTGCTCCGTAGTAATCAGATCATTTTTATGACGTAAGCATGATTTGCTTTCTTAAAAAGTAATCATCCATCACGTTAAATTAATTTTGTTAATTTGCTTTTTATTGGCTTTATAGTTTTGTTTGTAGATAATACGTAAATTACATTTGGTTTTATGTTTCCCTAGTGGTTCCCATTCAGTGCCTCATATTATATACACACACCTGTAGGTTAAAGATTAATTGTACCTGAAAAGTTTACAGATATTAAGAAGATACAGGCAACTAGAAGGATGTGCAGCTACGACACACAACTATCCACTGGGGCTTTGGGGGGAAAAAATAAAATAAATAAAATCTTAAAAAAAAAAAAAAAAAAAAGAAGATACAATATATTTGCCATCAATATATTAATTCAAATAAATCTAGCACCATGATTATAAATGTCCAGATACCATAGGATATAAGTTAGGTACATTTGAATGAGAAAGAGAAGCCAGTTCGTGAGAAGTTTATCTCAGGTTTTATAACATCTTCTGCCACCAAAATAAGCTAGATTATAAAATGATGCTCCATAAATACTCATGATTTTCTACTAGATCTTTATGCTTAGAACGCCAGGAGCTGCAACAAGAAGTTGCTATGCCCTAGGAAATTGCAGCACGTAACAATACATTCCTACTCCAAGTAGAACCAGTTGAATCTCAGAATGAGATATGTATGAGCTATATATGTATAGATATAGATATATAGATATATATTCCATTTTTAAATATAAATTTTCTATGAAAATTGATCTCTTTATTGTGGTGATTTAAAAAGTAACTCAAACATTTTGAGGCAAGATTTTTACAAAAGGAACCACCCAGGCACTAATAAATGCCTCTGACTAGGGCAGGATTGTTTGGTTCACAATTTAAAGCAAAACTTTTCATCTTTTCTGTAGTATGTATAAGAATTTTTTTTAACATTGGTGGACTGGAGTAAATAGATGTAGTTGCTTATGGCCAAAGGTGACAAATGAGGATTTCTGGCATCTTAGGTTCCAAGTGACCCCCAAGTGCTGGGAGATCAATAATTCCTATACATATGTACCCATTTCGACCTACTGGTGTGTCTTGCTCTGTCTTAAGGGAAGCTCTGTCTTAAAGGACACTCAAGAGCTGACAAGGGAAGCCATGCCAGGAAGCTGCTGACTTTAGGAAAAGGATCAGTCTGTTGCATAGAAACAGATTGGACTGTCTTACTCTAAGTTGATAAAATTGCGTATGCCTCTAGCACATGAGTCAAGCACTTAGATGGCAATAATTTTGCATTCAAATGCCAACTGCTAGATTGATAATGGCTACTTGGAGAATTTTGTTGAGAAACATTCTAAGGCTTTGTCTAGGCCCAGTCAGAAACAATGCTGGGTTGATTAATGACATCTACCATGGGTGCAGTAGGAGAGAATAGCATTATTAGCTGCCCTAGACCATAAGGTTGATTGTACAACATAAATATATACTCTGCAACCCTTTATTTAAAAGTATTTTATGAATTGAATCGCAGGCTTTATATCCTAGATTTGTTGTATTGTTTTTAGTAATAAACAATTTCGATGACAAGCCTACCTTAATCCTTTATTGTAAGACTCTTTGGCTCCATGTTTTCAATGTAGTTGCCTGTTTTTATTGTTTTATCTCTTCCTATTGATTGATATCTAGCTTATTTTATTCCCATTTATCTTTTACTTTTAAATAGAGATTAAGAGGCCACCTCAAAAGAGGACACAGCTGAACATAGCCCCATCCTAGAGGAAATTGGATGCTTGCACTCTTCCTGTAAGCTCTACACAGGAGTTTCTGCAACACAAAAGAGATCACAAGACCAGTGTTCATGAACCCCTGGTCTTATGCCCATCAACACAGAAAGATTGACAGTATTTCCTTGAAAATCACTGATCTCTGGGACTTAGTAGAAACAGATCAAATTAGCCATGATGAAATATAGCTCAAGAATATTATGGAAATAATGTAGATTAATTAGATTTTTCCTCTTTTCCAAGTTCATATATGTATCCTTCTTTCAAGTATTTATTTAATGCTTAGTCTAGTCCCCTTTCATATAGAGAAAGGGAATATTTCATTTGTTCAAAAATATGAAAAATCAGTCCTTTTATCTTTCAAAATAAAAGTAACTGTGCTCCCAACATGCTTGGTATCTGTAACATATCAAATGACAGCCCAGAATGCCTTCACTTTAGAGATTTATCACTTTTAATGTTGAATTATCTGCTAGGAGATTATTGCAAAGAGCCAGGTGAAACAATGCAAAAAATGTACACACCAAATGGAAAATGGGCAAAGACATGAACAGTCTATTCATAGAACAAGAAATATAAATGGTTAATAGACTTAAACATTCCACCTTGCTAGTCATCATAGAAATCCATATTAAATGAAACACCTTTGGAAATGTTTAAAATAAAATGGTGTTGGAATTCAAGGAAGCAGGCACTTTCCCACAGGGGTAAAATCTTCAACAATACATATTTTGACAATATGTATTAATATCTTAAGGGTCATATACGTCCTTCCACCCAGAAGTTCCTTTACTGAAAGCGTATCCTAAGAAAACTTTCTGCAAAGATCTTGCTTATAATTTTCTTAGTTGTCTCTTTAAAAGTAACTTAGCCTTAAAGCAGATAATAGAATTTGGAAACAATACAATGTGAGCTATTCAGTACTTTCCTGCTGTGAGCACCCTGGCTGAGAAGGGAAATTAGAGGATTGTGGAGGACAGGGGTAACGAGTGTTTGGAAAGGATAGAAACAAAGAAGTAGCAGAAGCATCAAGAATGAAGAATGAAAGTGTCTTGGACATCAACTTCACAGTCCTGCTGAAGGTCAGGTCCAGGGCTGGCTTTTTACTCCCTCTGTGTCTCTAATTAAGTAGTGTCTTTCTTTTGTTCTGTCACCAGAAAACCTAACTTGTATGTGCTTCCACTGCACAGAGAAGTGGTCCTCAGCTCTGTCTATGTCACTCTGAACCAAGTGTCATTGGTTACGTACTTCCCCTCACTCCAACTGAACAAACTTTCTCACTGAAATATTTAACAAGACATAAAATCATAGTTCATTTGGGGAGGATGATACCTTTGAGACCGTCCAGTTCAACATGTCAACACTTTTGTGAGTGAGAAACAAGACTAAAGAGGTACGCTGGCTTGACTGTGGTTACACAGCTGGTTGCTAATAATATGGCAGGGATTACAACCTGAGTGTTTAGGGAAACTCTTAGTCAAATCCACTTCATGAACAAAAGCCCCTAAGACTCACCATAAAATTAACACATTGTCCCTTTCTCATGGGTTGTGAGATTATAAACAGTAAATTGTGACTCTTTTCCCTTATACTTAACGTTAAGTCACATGAAGATGTGTGTGCACCTTGCCCAGAAAGTCAAAGTGCACATATTACAACAAATGGAACATGTGATGCCCACAGAATTCTCATGAGGATCTCTTTATCTGGGAATTATTCTTGCTTAATGTTTTAATGTTGTTGTTAGAGAATAAGGAAAGACTTGCCCCACTCACTTAATGTGCTTTCAACCAGGTAACAGAATTATGACTGGATGTCACTACTGTTCAGCATGTCTATCCCTTGGGGAAATCAACAGGATCAGAAAAACACACTCATCCCACAAAGCTGTGATCCCATCGTGAACTTCAAGATTGGCTGTGAGTTGTGGTCAAATCCCTCTGTTATATCTGCACGCTTATACTCCCATACACACACCTTTCCAAAAAAGAGAGAATTTAGAACTGTTTAAAAAAGGCAAGAGAGAAGGAAGGATAAAAGCCTCTCACCAACAGAGGATTGAAATTAAGATGAGCAATGAATATAGTATAGCACTGTTACTGCCCAACATAGGGCCTTCTGTTTGCCGCAAGCCACGCCAATAGTCAAGAGGCAAGGTGGTAGGAGAAAATGGACTTTTAATTACAGCTTGTTAGCAAGAGGGAAGATGGCCGACTCATGTCCAAAAAAACCATCTTAAGGGGGCACAAATCTTACAGCTGTTATATAGGCCATTGGGTTATTGGAGAGGGGGTTAGGAATGTTGACCTTCTGGTGTCACAGACTGGGATTGCCTCACCAAATCTTTCAGTTTTCACTAATGATGGCTATCAGCATAGGTTCTCTGTTCGGGGGTCATCACATTCCTAAGGAACTCAAAAAACCAAAGTTATCATCTTATTGCAGCTGGGAGGTACATGCACAAGCAGGGATCGCAATATCTACAGAGCAGTTAGCTCTCCTGGAGGGTGCATATCCAGCTGGGTTAGTTTGTCAGAGGTCATTCAAAGTTACAATAGAGTTTTTCTTTTCTACGGTATGGCTTCCCTTATGTCAACCTTGTCTTGAGCCGGTATCAGCACTGCCTTAGATAAAGAATAAGAATAATAATAACTTAATAATAAAAAATAATTATTTGACTAGGATTTATCTCTTTGTGTCCCAAAACTTACATCTCAGCGCTTATTATAAGGATTCAAAATTAGACCTATGCCCCTGGACATTTACAACCTGTTTGGGTCAATAGGTTTGGAAGAACAATTCAAAATATAGTTTTTTCAGATGAAGCTTGGTTGCCACTTGGAAACCTTTTCTGAATTTAGGAGGTCCTCTATGGTATTTTCATGGCCATGTTTAACCTCAGCATCATCACAGCTGCTCATCAGGGCTCCAGGATTTCTCTTCCTTCTTGCTATGTCCAGACACTCATACAACCACTTCAAAACTCAAGAAACTAATGAAGGCAAGGGCTGCAAGTCATTTTTATTATTCAAAGGCAATAAAAATGCTGAGCTGGACTAAATAGATAATGGAAGTTTCTCCCTCATGAAGTGGTGACCACTCTGTTAATGACCCAGGAATATGAAAATGCCATTGGGTGGCAAGACATTATAAAATATAAAGATATTTTTAATATAAGACAGGTCTCAAATGAAGTCAATAAATGTAATCGCAGGCCTGGATTTCTTGCTCCTCTAGTGCATGACAACAGTTGCTTCAGGATTTAGTGCAAGAAAACAAATCTGTTTGGTGATGCTTACTTCAATCTACCTGGTCTAATAACTCTAGGTCCCAGTGGAAATTCATACTGGAGAAGTATCATCCAGAAGAAGAAAATGTAATAAAAGGTTAGTGATGTATCTCCGGATAACAGAAAGAAGACACACAATTATATGTAAGTGTCTTTGTGTGTGTGTGTTTTTTAATCTGCTGAACATTACTTATCAAATATTGGTCACATTAAAATCTTGATATTTTTGTAGCAAGATTACAATACCTAAGATATGTATATGAATCCATTAAGAGAGTAAGAAACCAGACACTGAAATGCTTCTTCAATTGAAGTTCCACAAATGACATTATGAGGTATAATTTGGTATACAGAAGGCAATTGTTTCAATCTAATACTTTTTTTTCCCTCCCTCCAAAGCCCCAGTAGATAGTTGTATGTCATAGCTGCACATCCTTCTAGTTGCTGTATGTGGGACACGGCCTCAGCATGGCCGGAGAAGCGGTGCGTCGGTGTGCACCCGGGATCCGAACCCAGGCTGCCAGCAGCGGAGCGCACACACTTAACCACTAAGCCACGGGGCTGGCCCCCAATCTAATACTTTTAAAATAAAAGAATTAACTATAAAATATTTATTTCAGGTGTTCCTTACTTGATTGCCTGAGAACCAAAGGAGTTAACTTCCAAAAAGAAAGTCTTCCCTAACTTCCTACTGGGAAATAAATAGTGAACCCCATTCACCCAATTTTGGGGCGGCACAGAATTTACTGGCTTTTCTTCCTTCTCAGAAGAGGCTATTCCTGCAGGTGACAGAAAGAAAAGCGTATATCAAAAGAAAAACCCATAGTCCTTAGGTTGAAGATACTGACCTTCAGACTAAAGCCGTAACTGGCTGACATGCATAAAATCAAGTCAAATCAATTTGACAATTTTTAACCTCCTACTGTGTATCAGGTAATGGGCTATGCCCTCATCTCAAAAAGGGTAGTAACAGGTTCAATAGTTAAATACTATTAAACTCTGGAAATAAATAGACCTCTTCCTCTATTTGCACTTTATTTGGGCGTCCTCAAGGTATTAAGATTTTCATGATACAGGAAAGAAAAAATGCTACACAGATTTGAAAAACATATTTGTCAAGAGAGAGAAAACCACTAAAAGATTAGTTGTCATTGAAATTATACAATGATAATAATTATAATGCCAATATTTATTGAGAGTTTACCATGTGTTAGATTCTGGGCTAAATGCTATATGCGATTTATCTTATTTAGTCCCCACATGAACCTTTTGAGTAAGGTAATATTAAAAATGTAATATTACACCTAAAATAATATGTAACACAGAGATTTTTCAATCAGTAATGAGTGGATAAATTATCCCTGTTTAAAAAAGAGGAAACTGACTTAGTGGTCTCTCTTGGTCACAGTTACCCAACTAGCAAGGGTCCAAGCTTTAATGTAGTGTGGTAAACATCATGATGGAAACGTGCACATGAGAGTACAGAGAAAGATCCCCTAATCTAGACTGGGGAGGTGGAGAAGGTTATAACAAGGATTAAACTTCATATTTCTTCTTCCCAAATCAGGGAATCTGTGCATTTATCACACTGTGTTCTGATGGTGGGCTGCTATATAATCTTTCCTAATTAAACTGTCAGTTCCCTGAAGGCAGTAATATGTCTTAATCCATCTTTATTTTTCCAATGCCTTGGATCATATCTTGTACAGTGTAGGTAATGGATAGAGTTTGTTGACTGAATAAATGACCAAAGAGAGAGTGCCTTTGATTAACTAATAGATCAAATCTGCATTGAAAGATGGCCTAGTCTAGGGAGTATTTTTTTAACACTTTACTGAAAATAAACTACATCGTATGAAGACCATGACTTACAACATCACCGTGTTTTACCCTGTATGCATAAGGTCATAAGAAATATTCATCCTTCATATTATATATGATTACCTAGGAAGATGGTTGTGAAAGGAAAGGTATTTGTCACATATATGGATTTTATTTTATGATTTAACTGCAAGATTCCATTGCCATTCATCAGCAAATAAAATTTACCCATCTATGCACAGTGAGTTGTTTATTGAATACAGCAAGATTGATTTTAGGTATTTTGGCAGGTGAAAATTAAAACCATGCTTGCTTTGTTCCAGTGCTTGGTAATATGTAAAGTAACAAAGGAGCTAGAACAATAGAAACAGTTCATACATTTCTTAGGAGTCAAAGGTCAAGGATTGGTTCATACTGCCATTTCATTGCCCATAAAATATAGCATAATATAGAGAATTTCAGTATGAGACTGGCAGGTGTTACCACTGTAGCATCTTACAATATTTGGAAGTGGTGGCCTGTGTTTTTTAACTGATTGTTAGCTTGTGTAACCAATAATTATTCAGAAATCAGTAATTTATACTTAGCACGATAAAATGGAAGTGGCATCTGCAGTTCGTCCTTGATCTTTGCTTAATTTACATCTCAGGCACGTGATCATCTTCAATTCTTAACTTACAGTAATGGAAGCGTTTGCTACAGACTCTGGGCTATTGTTTGGATCTGGAAATCCCTAAAGGAACACATCCTTAATGTATTACCCTCTCTTTCCATTATTCTATATCGATTTGCCAAAGGATAGCTACTGAGAAATCTGGCTGCACTTATCTACAGTCTGGCATTTTGTGAGAATGAATATCTCTTCAGGGCCTGATGAAAAAAGATGAGTACAGTACAGTCTGGGTCTCCAGGCTACAGAAAACATTACATAATACAACTACCAGTTTACAGACTTGTGCACAAATTTAGTTTCTGTTTCTTAATATATTGTGTAAAATACAATGGATCTCAAGTTGGTATCATAGCTCATTGTTTTGTGTGTGTGTGTTTGTGTTTTTTTGTTTTTGTAAAAATCTTAACAGCTTACAAAAAGAACCAAAGTGAAATGGATTTGGTAAGAAGTCTAAAAGAATATGCACTACCTTTCCTTTTCCTCAGGAATAGCAAGGAGCATATTGGCTATCCACTTCTTGGACATCTTCAAAAATAGCTTTAGAATTCTATCCTAATAAATTTCCCTGCAGATATATAAATTAAGACACAGTACAGATAGACAAATTGAGGGATAATCTACAGAAGAATCAGCTTGTACTCTTAAAAAAATGTCAAGATCATGAAAAACCAAAAACATTTTTAAAAGGCTGATACTCTTCTCCAAAAGAGTAGGTGCTATGGAGAGATAACTATAAAGGACATTTTTAGGATAATTGTCAAAGTTTGAATATGGTCAGTGGGTTGAATCAGAGTATCACATTAATACTAAATTTCCTGATTTTGATCACTGAACTGTAGTTGTATAAAAGAACGCCCCTGTTCTTAATAAATACAGACTGAAATATATAGGATGAAAAGCTGATGTCGGCAACTTACTGTCCGATTATTGAGATAATTAACCCTCAAATAATTCAGAGAGAAAATGTGCCCGAGAGAGTGCACAGAGTGAGCATAAAATGATTAAATAAATGGGACAAAATGTTAATAATTGGTGAATCTAAGTAAAGAGTGTGCATTTTTGTGATTTTTTACAAACCTCTTGTGAATTGAAAATTATATTTTAAAAAATTTTTTTAAAGAGACAAATTTATAGCAGTAAATTTAAAATAGTATCACTCCAAAAATAATCATAATAAAGGTAATATTTTGTATTTGTATATTAATTAACCATTAATAAAGCTTCCACGGGCTGGCCTGGTGGCATAGAGGTTAAGTTCGCGTGCTTCGCCTCAGCGGCCTGGAGTTTGTGGGTTCGGATGCCAGGCACAGACCTACATACCGCTCATCAAGCCATGCTGTGGCGGTGTCCCATATACAAAGTAGAGGAAGACTGGCACAGATGTTAGCTCAGGGACAATATTCCTCAAGCAAAAGGAGAAAGATTGCCAACAGGTGTTAGCTCAGGGGAAATCTTCCTCATCAAAAAATAAATAAAATAAAAATAAATAAATAAAATAAAGCTTCCAAATACACTAATTTATTTCATCTTAACATTGGAACAAATCTAAGATTGTAGATGTTCTTATTCCCATTTTAAAGATGGAGAAACTTGGAAATAGAACCACTTCAATCTTTTAGTTTGAAAGACTTTGATTTGTACTCCTTTTTGAGGTAACTATACCACAAACTGTGCAAATTGCCCTCATTTAGCTCATGAAGGCAAGCCTGTGGTTTGTCCTGTGCTCACTAATCAGCTGTCAAGCTATAAGAATTTGGGTGGTTGCAGATCAGTAAGCAGCTCTATAATTTAGAATCAATCTTCTAAGCTGTCTTGTCTCTATTTTCATAGCATGTTATCGGTTTGCATTCTAAAGTTGTGCTAGCTCTTCTTGGCATGATCGATGGTGAAGGTGCACAGTTTTAGGAAAGAACTATAGGAAACCCTATTGGTTTATGCTGCATTACAAATAGAAAGGGGGGAAAGATCAATGTTAGATAAGTAGAATTGAGAAAATCATTAGGGAAATAAATTTCATTTTCATGCTTTCAAGAATTACATCAAAGAGTAAATATTTTATGTGTATAAAGGTATAGGCATTCTTCAGGGAGAGAAGGCAAGAAAGAGAAGAGGGTCTAGAAATTCATATTTCCAGAATTCTTATTTCACGAGAATAGAAGGCTTGTCCTCTGAATTTAGAATATTTTTTTTGGCAGGGAAAGATTTGCCGTGAGTGAACATCTGTTGCCAATCTTCCTTTGTTTTGCCCCAAAGCCCCAGTGCATGGTTGTATATTCTACTTGTAAGTCTTTCTAGTTCTTCTATGTGAGCAGCAGCCACAGCATGGCAACTGACAGACGGGTGGTATGGTTCCACTGCTGGGAAACGAACCTGGGCCACTGAAGCAGTGAGAGTGCCAAACTTGAACGACTAGGCCATCGGGGCTGGCTCTAGAATACTTTTCTTTATTTAAAATTGCTTGATCTGATACTGGCTCAACACAAGGTTGACATAGAAACCATATTGTAACTTTGAATGATCTCTGACTAACTCTGTCCATTTTATGGCCCCTCCCAGCTGCTATAAGTTGATGACTTTGTTCTTTTGAGTTCCTTAGGAATGTGATGACCCCTGGGCAGAGAGTCTATGTTGATAGCCATCATCACTGACAACTGAAAGATCAGGGTATAGGGCATTGCTCCAGTGTCTGATGCATAGCAAGTAAAACAAAAGACTGTCAGGAACTAAGACCAGATGGATGCCTTCAACTGGAGATCAGATGCCTCCCCCACCTGGAGACCAGATCTCTATATAACTGGCCTGTAATCTTTGTTCTGTGAGATGATTCTTTTGGACATTAGCCGGCCATCTTCCCCCTTTCTAGCAAGCTGCAATAAACTGCCCTTTCTCTGCCACCATCTTGCCTCTTGACCACTGGCTTTTGTCTTGCGACAAGCAGATCATGCCCTTTGTAGGGTAACAGATCTATCTCTGATTCTTTGTGTGTGAAGGCAGAAGATGTGAGAGAATAAAGTTCTCTATGTTAGCACTTTTTAAAAATATTATCACATTTTATTAAGTAGTAGTCTCCAAAGTTGAATGCAATTCAGAGGCTATACAAGATGACCCACTGAGTTCTGGGTAGAAAAAATTATATCTAGACAGATAGTGTGAAATGTGAAACACAGTGAAGTCACTTATATCTAAGGGCTTTAAAATGGAGCCAGGAAGCCATTAAGGAAATGGGTCTCATGCACGTCCTCATCAGGCAGAACATGAACTTTCAAAGTGAGTCAAGACAAAAATATCAGAGAACACTGCAAGAAACCTGCAAGTCCTCACAGTGACGGACTTTTGCCTCCCTCTAGCTAGCCTTAGCAATCAATTATGTTTAGCCTAGATTAGCTTTCTGCTGCCAACCCCAATTAACATTCTTTGTAATGCTAACCTCCCTCTTATGCCTTTAAAAGCACCTGCCTCTTACTCCCTAGCCCAAATTTAGATTCTTTGATGCCAAATTAAATGTGTCTCTGTCTTTCATTTTGGCTCTTTATTTTTAGATTAACAATAGATAGATAAATAAATAGATACTGATTTTACATAATATGTTAATATAGTAGTAAAGTAGTACTGGTATATGAACTACATATTAACGTAATAGTATGTAATATTTTTATGTATTTATATAAATAAATATACATATGTTGAGGATAATTGGTCAAATATTTTTAAACAAATGGTGTATTCACGAAAGTAGTTTAAAGACCACAGCTGTAGTGTTCCTAAGTAGTCTTTGCTATATATCAAGGGGAAATGAAGGACACTAAAATTTAAGTGTTAAATATGTAAGTCTAAATGTTATGTTCATGTGATTCATTCTTTCATTGAGTAAATATTCATGGATTCATATAGAAGCAGCAAAATGTGATAGCTAAAAGCACTGTATTCTGGAGTCAGACTACTTGGGTTCAATACTGACTCCGCCACCTACAAACTGTGTCATCTTGGACAAATGTCTTAACCTCCCCAGACCTCAGTTTCCTCATTTGTAAAATGGGGATAATGACTGACCCTACCTCACAGGGCTGTTGTGATGATTAAAACAGTAAATACATGTGAAACACTTAAAGATGCTTGGTACATTGCTAGCCTTCAGAAGAGTTTGATTGTTATTATTCATAGGATTAATCTGACAGATACTTATTGAGTATTTAGTATGATCCAGTTATTGTGGTAAGCATGGGATTACGTGGTTGTCATGTACCAGGCCCTGCATTAAGTTCTATGGGGAATAAACAGATGATTCAGAAAAAGACTCTGACTTAGTAGGTGTATTAATTATCTATTGCTGTGTAGCTTAAACAGTAAACATGTATTATCCCACAGTTTCTTTGGGTCAGTCAGGAATTGTGACTTAGCTGGGCACCTCTACCTCAAAGTATCTCATTACTACTTATTTATATGTAATGAACTGTAAAAGACATGCAGTGTATTCTACTAATTAATACTCTTCAGTTCTTTCTCAGTAATTAACTGGTAATAACTTTACCTCTGTGACTAAGGTAATAATTCTGGATCTGTCAGAATTTTACCGTGTGGTTCATATTCTCCTTGTTCCACGTAATCCTGTTTTCACGTGGATGGCTGCTTCTTGCCTCCAGGGCCTTATAACTAATCAGATATTCTTATTCTCTGCCTATTTATTTTGGTAATAGCTGAGTAATGCTGAGTCCCTTTTTGCTCCTGCCTGAGTGCTCTGCAGCTGTATTTATGCCGTCTCTGAGAGCCTGTCTCTAAGTGAAGGAATTCTTTTTACTGTAATGGCAAATATTCCTCTTCTTTGTATTCTCTTTTTTTTTTTTTTAATTTTTATTTATTTTATTTTTGTCCCCCAAAGCCCCAGTAGATAGTTGTATGTCATAGTTGCACAGCCTTCTAGTTGCTGTATGTGGGACGCGGCCTCAGCATGGCTGGAGAAGCGGTGCGTCAGTGCGCGCCCGGGATCCGACCTCGGGCTGCCAGCAGCGGAGTGCACGCACTTAACCGCTAAGCCACAGGGCCGGCCCCTGTATTCTCTTATTTACTGCAATGGTACTGCCCTGTTTTGAATCTGAGTTGGAAAAAGGCCTTTGTTTGTGTCCTAAACTCTCCTAGACTTTATTGATGACTGATTTTGTACTTATTTGAGGAGTCATCTTGGAATATTATATTAGAAAATTTGAAGAGTACTTGCAATTTGGGAAAATGCTTTGTTTATTTCCTTGCTTAATTTAACTTCATCTTTATAAATTAGGTTTTCAGTTCCTTTTGTTCTTTAGTTAACAAAAGAGTGGGTAGTGATGTATACCTTAGCCTTACATTTTGTACAAAAAAAAAAATGCTTTTAAATGCATACATTACAAATTAAATAGGAATTATTCATATCCCCACCACTAAATCATAATCCTTCCTAATTTGTTTGAACTTTGAAACTGCACTGTTATCACCAAATTTATTTTCCGTAGGAAATTAGAAATAACTATGGGAGCAGGGAATGCAGTGTTTCTTTCTCTCACTATGTAAAAAGAAAAAAATTATGAGCTACTACTCTCGGTCTCTTCTTGGTCATGTTGAACAGACCATGGTCAAGGACAGAGTCCTGTGTCAAGCTGGGGACCTCCCACCAAGTCACATCTAGTCATAATCAGGAGGATACTTTGAGTGTGGTCATTGAATGACGACTTACTAATCTGATTCAATTGTTCAAGCTCCCAGCTCTTATTTCATCATCTTACTCAAAAGCATATTAAGAGAGAACATTGATGTGCATAATAGACCACATTTGTGTAAGTGAAGGCCCAAAGAACCAACTTCTGATACTGGCTCAATACAGGGTTGACATAAGGGAAGCCATATTGTAGAAGGGAAACCACACTGTGACTTGGAATGACCTCTGACTAACTCTAGACTTTATGGCCCTCCCAGCTACTATAAGTTGATAACTTTGTTCTTTTGAGTTCCTTAGAAATGTGATGTGATGTGATGACCCCAGGGCAGAGAGTCTATGCTGATAGCCATCATTAATGACAACTGAAAGATCAGGGTATAGGGTATTGCTCCAGTCTCTGATGCATATCAAGTAAAACAAAAGACTGCCAGGAACCACCCTGAGACCAGATGGCTGACTAACATCTCAAAGAACCATTTTGAAATTCTATATTCCTTGTATCTTATCTTATTCTTAGCTTTTCTCTTTTGCAGGAATATATAATCATATACATATTTATATACTATATTCACCTCTGACTGTAGCTAAAAAAGATATGATAATCTATATCTATAATGCAGATATATAGGTGATTATCTATTATGCAGACTTATTCACCATATAATTTCCCTAAATAGAGAGTTCCTTATGGTTATTTATATATTATTAAATGGGAAAAAAAAGGTAAATAAACAATTCCTCCATAAACCAGGTTAACAGAATATTCTGAATAAAATAAAATACAGTCACTAAACCAGCTTTGGTAAGTATTCAGAGTAAAAGAATTTCATATCTAGAGCATACCTTGTAAATGAATCTTATCTTAATGGGATATAAACATGTAGCTTCAATATGCCATAAGAAACTTTACTGATCCTAAGACAGGTGTGAAATTCAGTGTTATTTCATTTTTATAATTTTATTATGGAAATTTCCCACGTATAAACAGGTAAAAAGAGAAAAGAATGATAAAACCTCAGATACTCATCACCCTACTTCAAAACTCACTGATTTGGGGGCATTCTGTTTTTCATCGACACCCTACCTAACTGGATTATTTTGAAGCAAATCCCAGATATTATTTTCCTCAGGTATAAATACTTAAGTATGTATCTTTAAATAAGGATTTTCCCTATATTATACCTGCAATACTATTATTCCACTGTGAAAAATCTAAGATAATCCCTTAATATCATCAATTTTTTTTCCCCTTAACTGTTAGTTGGATTGAATCAGAATCATGGAAACCAAGTAGGTCCACACATTGCATTTGGTTGATAGATCATTGTCTTTTTTATTCTACAGGTCTCCCTCCCTCTCTTTCTTCCCTGTGATTTATTTTTGAAGAAGCTGGTCATTTGTTTTATAGACAAACATAGGCCATTTGTTTGGTTTTTCACAGTATGGATATTGGTCCTTCCATCCTCATGGTAACATTTAAAATACTCACCCGACCAGTGTTCCTTGTAAATTGATAGCTAAATCCAGAGTCTTGATCGGATTAGATTCAGATTTTTCATGAAAAAACTTCATAAGTGTACCATGCACTTCCATCAAGAGGCAAATAAATAATGGCTGTTTCTCTCCCTCCCTCTCTCTCTTTCTTATTAATGTCCACTGCTGCTTATTGCCTAGATTCATTATGTCATTGGGGGATTAAAAAATCATGACATTTTAATTCTATCATTCCTTCCTCATGTATTAGCTAGAATACTTCTATAAAGAGAAGATTTCCCTGTGGTACAGTTTTTCTAGGAAAGTCAGGTTACATGCTTAATTATTTCTTCTACTAACCCATTTTCAGATTGGTGAGTTGGTTCTCGAGCAATCTCCTATGAGCCACAACAGATCTAATTATATTTTAGTAGCATTATATGCCCAGAGATTGTTTCACTTTTCAATATGTGAAACTCATTCAAATTTGGTTATCTGAGGGAAGGAAAAATATTAAACCAAGACCATACCTACAGTTGAAACATATAAAAAAAATAAAATTAAAATACTAGAGGAAGATTTACCCGTTATACTAAAAGTGTAATTTTTGTTTAAGAGCAGACATTCCCTAGTTTTTAGAATGCTAATAATACTTAAAAAATGGGCATTAAATAGAATATAATTCCACTAAATTTTATTTCTAAAAATCTATAATGTATTGTCTGCTTACTATGTGCCAACGTCTATTCTAAACACCTTACATATTTACCCTGTAGAATACTTACAACTTTATGAAGAGGAGATTATTACTCCCCATTTAACATTTGAGAATACCTAGCCTTGTTAGAAAGGCTGAGTGACAATATTATAGTTGTGCCCTGTTTAACCTTGGGTCCCTAAAATCCCTAGGGGAGCTGTGCGGCTCCAGGGGACCCCACCATTCTTCTGAATTTATCTGTGTGCATGTGCATTTTTTTCTGGAGGGACTCTACATAGCTTTAACCAAATTTTGAAAGGAAATCATAATCTTCCACCTCACCCCAAAAGTCAAGAATCAATGCAATATCTGAGTTGATCAAGACAGTATGATATATGAGAGAGTATGAGAGTATGATGAAGACACTGAGAATTGAGAATCTGGCCATTTTTATTTGCTTGAACATTCCATAGATCTACCTGATATTAGATGCACTAGGTAGCCACCTTTCTTTTGGATATATTTTTCCAATATACATGACTTTATATCTAAAAACTTAAAGATCTCAAATATATCTCCTACTGAAGTTTGAATATGTTTTTCTGGTGCCATAAGACTTAGTCATAGGTATTGCTAGATGTTACATTCGCTAGTCTTGAAGTTCCAGTAGGTATACATTGTCAACACCAAGAAATACAAAAATCTATGCTGCATTTAATTATAAAAGAAATGCTTAACATTAATTCAGAAAATAAAGATCTCTAAGGAAAACACTACCATCATTAAATAAAATATAAAGATTGCAAATAAACATCATTCATTTTAGCATGTGCACTTGGCAAGAGTACAAGGAACGAAGCTAAGACTCATTTTTCCCCCATCCCTAACAATGAATTTCCTAATAATTGTAGACACGTAAGACTGTCAGTGATTTTCTCACCTAACTTTTGAACGTTGGTCATAACAATTTTAGTCAGTTTCAGCAACGATTGGTGCTATTTGAACTGTTTTTCAATGGATTGGCCATTTTTTAGAATAACTCTTGTGTCCTTCCTCCTAGATTCTACCTCTAATTGTTAGAACTAAATCACAATATTAGATATTTGCTATTGATAGAATTTAAAGATACACTCCTCAACTTATTGATAGTTTTATTACTGTATTCTAAACACAGATTGTTCTTTTACAGAAAAAAAAAAAAAAAACCCTTTTTGGCCTGACAGGTATTCTATTTCATTTCTGCTTAATGGTACTTTTTATCACTCTGTTTGTTAGGATAATCATCCTGGACCATAAACACACTAAATGAAATGCTGCAGGGGACAGATCACCAATATTTCTAATTAAAGATACTGTTGACCATAAGCTAATTAGAGTAAGCAACATTTTAAGCATGGTTCAGGAACTATAAAAATATAAATTACTAGGATTAAAGACAGCGTGTTGTTGAAATTTTATCTGGCTATATAAAGTATTTTTAATTGAATTCAGGATAATATTGGGTTGGATTTGTTTCAATGTAATTTTGTTTTTAAAAAATTCTCTAATTACTGGCAAAGATCACACTTGGCAGTCAATATTTAGATCCAAGAAGGAATAGACACTGCACCCACAAGCCCTTCATCCACAATTTCCTTTTTTTGTTGTTTTTTTGCTCTGGCTCTATAAGTTAAGTGGAGAATTGAAATATTATCTCATTGATATAAGCAAAGTTCAAATGTTCACCTAAATAACTCAAGTGGAGACTTTTTTCTTGCTTGAATTAATCCATTTTGTTCTGTGATGGAGAGAGGTCATTGCTAACATCCAGAGTGAGGGGTAACATTAACAAATGAATTAATTATCATCTCTTTACATCTGTGTAAACAAGGTAACTATGAATAAATCTTTCCTATTTTACCTTGAGAATGCAATTCTAGAATGTATTAAATCTTAGGCTGCAAACTGAAAGCTAACCCTTCGGAAAATAGGAGGCTAGAAGAAGGGCAATTCTGGCTCTAGAGGTCAGGTCAAAGAGCAGGCTTTATTTGTCAGGATCATACTCTGTGACATCAAACACTGGCTCCAGGGGAGAGAAAAATGTTTCCTACGAAACTCTACGAAGAATATGTTTGTCTGAAGCTAAAGTCAAAAGGCTTGAACTGAATTCTAAACAGAATAAAACATTTGTGATTTAACAGTAAACTCAGAACTGTGTAGAAAGCAGAGCAGAAGCGGTTACTAGTAATTCTCAAGTTAGTAGGGAATTAAGGAGTAAGACTTACTGAGTTCAGAGTCCTCTTTGCCACTATATATATAATATGGCACACACAAAAATCAAAAATTTTAGTGGAAGACACGAGGCATATAAGTAATGCTGAACGGAAAAGTATACCACTGCCCACCCTAGAGGGGACAATTGTAAAAAAAAAATTGCAGCTTAACTTTATTTTCTTATCTTATATGTACACAATCATAAATACATATATGGCTATATGCAAGTACGTTATTTTACTTTAAAATTAAATTATAATGATCTTCAACTGTTCTTTTTGATTTAAGACTACATCATGAACTTATTTCAAAGTTAAGACAGAATTAGTTCTCATTCCCTTTAATATGTTAACAGCGGCTATAACAGAAATTTTCCCTTTGATGGGCATTTAGCTTAGATCTTTCCAAAGCACATGGAACAGAAGGAGCTCAATACAACAGCATCCTGGTCCCTGTGTGTGGTGTTAAAAGTACCCCTGGGCTTTTCCCAGGGCTGGAGAAAGCAAGGGGGTGAGGGATATTCCTCTAGGAGGGGATCCATTTATCTCAAGGTGCCCCTCAGGCAGTAAAGCCACCTAACTTCTTTGCCTCAGGATCTCCCAAGAGGCAGAGACCTATCTAGGATCTGGGGCCTTCTTCCTCTCTCACAGAGTGGTAAATAAATGATATTTTGTCTTGAGAACTTTAAAAGCTTTCTTTGCAACCTATGTCCTCCCTTCCAGTTTGGTCATTCCAGAAGAAAATTTGGAGGGAGAGGGTGTAACGAATGCAGACTCAAGACATCTTCCCATTGTGCCTCACCTAGATTTTAGAAAACCAGATTTCTCACAGTTCAGAGGATAACAAAATGAAGAAACTCTAAAAGAGAAAATGGCTCATTAGCTATCTAAGATTCCTTCAAAATGAATTGACTATTCTACTGGAAACAATACCAGTGAGGAGAGGCCACAGATATTCAATGGAACAAATAAAACCAAATATTTGAATGTTCAAAATAAGAAAACTAGTAAACTCAGGAAACTATATTTGGATGAAACTATTATTAATCTTCAGAAAAATCCTAGACACATTTATACATGTGATGTGTAAGCATTTAGAGGAGCATATAGGGATCAAAGAAGCAAAAACTGGTTCAGTAAATACAAGGCATGATAAATCCTTTCCTCCTCTCTCTTTTCTTTCTCTCTTCCTTTTCTTCTTCTGCTCTAATACTAATACGAATAGGAATACCACTACTAATAATACACTTATTTGGTGGGTATATGGAATTTAAAACAAAAATACTGATTTTAGTTGTTGTGAATAAGGCAGTTAAATATCAGCTAGAACTCACTGAACAAAAGTATATTCAAAGTTAGTTGAACAAAGATACTCAAAAATTACTGTGAATGAAAGAAGTATTAGGAGAAATGTAATGTATCGAATTCTAGAGACAGGCAGCACAGTACTATTAAGGGCAATGTGCTGAAACACATGAAATAAACCAGGAGAGAGATTTGTGACTCCCTGCATTTAGGTTACAAAAAATCAATTACCTAAGTATGGGAGAGGGGAATCATGGTTTGACAAGAGTTCAGTTAAAAGAGAAAGAAAATAACCACTCTATGGATTATTGTGTCCCCTCAGCTGTTTATAGATCAATGGGGAGGTGGTTAGCACAGACTCAATTATCGCAGCCTGAAGAAGAGTGTTGATGGTTTCTCTGCACTCCTCCAGATCAACTACTTTTCAGATATTATCCCCGGCATTTTTAAATTAATGTAAAAGAGATGAAAAAATGACAGAGATGGATTTAGTTGAGAGAAGCTTCAGGTAAGCCCTCCAATCTGTTGCAATTAATTAAAAATTAACTTGTTTGATTTCACATTATTGATTTCAGTAGATAATCTCATACTCAAGAAGGTGGCATGTCTATCACACATTACTTTTATGAGGATTACTTATTTTTTCTTAGTTTTCTTTGGCAATGATCATAAGGAAGTTAAATAACATGGTAAAATTGTTATTGTTATAGAAAGGAAAGCATTTGACTTAATCATAGAAACCTATAAATATTTCTTCCACAAATTCATCTTGTTGAGATCATGGCAAAAACAAAAATAAGTCAACAAATATTTACTGATAGTTGCTAGGTGCAAAACATTTTGAGAGGCACTTTATAGTCAAAAACAACTGTTGAGAGTCAATTCTCCAGGGGTCTCTCACACTTCCATATATCTTGCAAGCAGAAGCACTGCCTGCCTTTGTTCTGGGCTATCATTTCAAGGATGTTTATATAGTAAACAGCCATAGAGGATAGAAACAGTGTCTTCCTCTCAAAGCTTAGGGTTCCTCTGTGGTGACACAACCCATTGTATGTGCTAATGTCACCTTTCCCTCTTCATATCACATTTAACAAATTGGGGGTTGGGGAACTGGCAGAAGAAAATGCCAGTATTCTAGATATTCCTATTGCGGTAAGCAATAAAATCCTTTGTCTCTGACTGAGGAGCCCTGTATCTTCTGTCATCATCCATGAAACTGTGGCAGTCTTATTTGGTAGCTGGAAAGTAGGGTAAAATCCCAGACCTTTCACAGTTTTCAAAAACATATAGAACTACTTCCTTTAAAAAGGGGTCAATCTACTTAAGGATACTACCAATGGAAAAAATCAGAATATACATAGGAAAAGTAAAACATTTACTAGCACTCAAAATTTGATCCAAAACATATGAAATACTAATTTGAATATGATCTTTTGAATACATTAATAATGTTATAATTTTTAATTCTAAGATGATTTACTTGTAATAGTGATTCCTTAACTCAGTTGTGTAAATCTTTGAATAGCTACATATATTGAAAGGCTATTGTCAAATGTACATTCTTCTAATTAAATAAAAGAATCCATCGCTTTAACAACCCCCTTCCCAGGTGAAGATAATATGTATGCAATTAGCCACAGCTTCTTACACATACCTCTCCCAGGGATACTGGTATATGCAATTCCACAAATTGAAAGCCATTTTCTATTTTAAAAAATTAACCCTAAAAGGCTATAATAAAAAAGACATAATAACAAGTGTTGGTATAGAGAAATTGAAACCTTCATACACTGCTTGTGGCAATGTAAAATTGTGCAGCCACTTTGGAAAACAGTTTGAAAGATCTTCAAAACTTAAACTTAAAATTGTTACTATACGATATAGCAATTACACTCCTGGTTACATACCCAAGAGAACTGAAAGCATGTATCTACACAAAACACTTGTATACAAATGTTTATATTAGCATTATTCATAATAGCCAAAAAGTAGAAAAAACAAAATGTCCATTAGTTGATGAATGGATAAACCAAATATGGTATATCCACATAGCACGAGTTTGGCTATAAAAAGGAATGAACACATAAATGAACCTTGAAAACATTATACTAAGTGAAAGAAACCAGTCACAAAAGACAACATACTGTATTATTCTATTTATATATGTATTATATTGTATTGTATTATTTCGTTTATATAAAATGCTTGGAATAGAGAAATCCATAGAATCAGAAAGCAGATTAGCAGTTGGAAGGAAGCCTTCCCTGGCCGCTCTCCTAAAATGTGGGTTAGTTTCTTCCTAAGGGATCTCTCAGCCCCTATATTTACCTGCTTTGTGTATTTTTCAACACAGTGCTACAAATGCCTTTTAATCTCTAAGAAATTTGAGTACTGAGATTGTTTCATGTTTTCCTGCTGAATCTCCATCATTTAGAACCATTTATTCATTCAATAATACAGTTTTGAGTAGTTACTATATGGCAGACAATAGGAACATAGCAGTACACAAAGCAAGATCTCTGCCTTGTAGAATTTATATTCTAATAGGATGTGTGGTAAGTTCTCAATAAATATTTGTTTAATAGATGAACGAATGTGAAAAATATTTTATTTCAGAATCAACTGACAATCCATAAAAGAGTAGCTATGCTTAAAATAAAATGCTAAATGGAAGTGGATACTTTGTTTTCTTAAATTTACACTCATCAGAGTTTATCAGATGCAATAATAGTTTTGGCCAATATATGGATGTCAACTCTTCTACTAAATTTATTCCATCACACAGTATTAAAAGCATCATTCTAGATTCAATTAATCCTATTCACAAATAATGATAAGAAGCATTCCAGCCATTAAAATGAAAGTGCTATCCCAGAGGCAAAATAAAAATCTACTTGGATTATCTGCATAATTAAACTTATATCACCTTTAAAATAACAAAACATGTAGAGGGTACATTCAGTGCTTAGTTCTAAAGTAATCTGGAGGTAGTTAGGGACTCATAAGTGTCCTATTAAAATTAATTATAGCACTAACCAATTTAATGCAATATGAAAAACTACAATTGTTTCACCATTTATCATGGCATAATGATGCCTTTCATCTACAGCGAGTGAAGCCAACATACATACACAATCCATTAAATGCATTTTGTTAAACTTTAAGGTACTCATAATTAGCCATCTTTTATACAGTAAAATAAGATCAGCATAGATTATTTTTTCTGCAATCTTTTGCTAAGATTGGGAATTGGACTAAATATACCATATGGCTCCTTTAAATCTATAATCTATGATTCTATGAATTTAGTTGAGCTACTTTGACCTTACATCTTCACATTTTAGAATAACATATTTTTTTAGGATAACATTTTTAGCACTTTCTTCTACAGCACACTAACATCCTGCAAAATATTTAAAAATGGTTTATGGTGGGAGAAGGGGGGGGGTCAAAGAAATTTGGACAATATTAGATTTAAAAAATTTAAGTGGTTAATTTATTGAATGAATTCTCAGATCCTTATCATCATGACACATTACCAATTCCCAAGTAGGGGAAAAGAGAATATCTAGTTCCCATTCAACTATAGGATCCTTTTTTTAAAAAAAAATACCACAAGTTTTCCACAAAACTCAATTAGGTACACTGCTTATTTATCTGCAAAATTTCTAAGTAAAAAATACTGAACATTGGGCCGGCCCCGTGGCTTAGCGGTTAAGTGCTCACGCTCCGCTACTGGCGGCCCGGGGTTCGCATCCAGGCGCGCACCAAGGCACCGCTTCTCTGGCCATGCTGAGGCCGTGTCCCACATACAGCAACTAGAAGGATGTGCAACTATGACATACAACCATCTACTGGGGCTTTGGGGGAGAAAAAAAGGAGGAGGATTGGCAATAGATGTTAGCTCAGAGCCGTTCTTCCTCAGCAAAAAGAGGAGGATTAGTACGGATGTTAGCTCAGGGCTGATCTTCCTCACAAAAAAAAAAAAAATACTGAACATAAATCTTTTACAATACTCATTCTCTTTAGAATATAATAAATTTGAGCTTCAATGGACATGGTTTTGTGATTCAGACCTGAAGTCAACAAACTTTTTCTGTAAAGGCCAGATAGTAATATTTTTGTGGGATATACATGATACTGGCTCTGATATTGGTTACCCTACATTAAACCCACCATATATGGAGTTAAAATCAACAGTATCCACCCCCTTTTCCAGCTTCTTTATTTACATTCACATGTAAATATTGGTTTCTTTAACTTTTGTATCCCTGAGCTTCACAACAAATATAGAAGTTACAAATTGTTAAAGCCCAGGTGGCTTCATGCTGGGCTCATACTAAAATTTTGATTAATTATGGGTCCTTGAAGTTTATTACAGGGAAACTGATGTCCAGAGAATATCAAGAAACTGAAGCTTCCTAGACCCAACTCTTGGGTTTCGCAGCATCGGAATCCACCAGCCATCACAGAGTCAGACAATCAAGGAGACCCACCTGTGGATTCCCTTATCTTGCCATGCCCCTCCCTGTAAGCAGCCTTACAAGGCCAAATGCAGGCTGGTGGGAAGGCACCAAACAGCAAGGCCAAATGCTTCCCCTCCCTTACCTAAAACCCCAAATAAAAACCCCTACCTTCTCCCTTCAAGGAGGTGGATCTGAGTTTTAGCTCCCATCTCCTCATCTGGCTGCCTCTCGATAATAAAAGCCCCTTTCCTTGCCACAAACTTGGCGTTCCAGTTTTTTTCTTTCGGCCCCCCTTATGTGGTGGGTAAAGGAACTTGTGTTTGTGTTTGATAACACACAGTCTCTCTTATAACTACTCAACTCAGTTTTTGTCTCGTAAAAGCAGTCACAGACACTAAGTAAATGAATGGGCATGGTTATGTTCGAATGAAACTTATTTTCAAAAACAAGCAGTGGGGTTCCAGCCCAGTGGTGTAGTGGTTAAGTTCACGTCCTCTGCTTCGGCAGCCCAGGGTTTGCAGGTTCAGATCCTGGGCGTGGACCTACACACTGCTCAACAAGCCATGCTGTGGTGGCGTCCCACATACAAAATAGAGGAAGATGGGCACAGACGGTAGCTCAGGAACAATCTTCCTCAAGCAAAAAAAAAACAAGCAGTGGGTCATAGTTTGCTAATCTTTGTTTTAGACAACTTTTTATATCTATCAATCTTAATATTGCAGTGTTTTGTTCAAAGATTGATATGACTTTCTTATAGACATGGGTCACTGTGTTGTGGGGCTATTGTTTTTTTTCTGAATTTAATGAAGAACAGATGGCAAAGCTCTGCATTAAATGTTAATATATTCTAAATTTGATGTATACACGGTTTAAGAATTCCCATTATTTTCTCAAAACCCCATATTTAAAAAAAAAAGGGATTCCTGTCTACAAATGTTTATTTCACAAGCATGAGGATTTTTGCCTTAGACCACCTGGCATGTGTTTACTCTTCAAACTTTTCAATTTTTTAAAAAGTATGAAATAATGTCATATTGTTTCATGAAACTTTTGAAGAGATTTCTTCACGTTTGACTTCATTTATTTATCTATTTTTATCTAGGACTCTTTCCTTGAGCCATTTTCAGCTTTTATCCAAACAGCAGGCTTTTATCCTGGAAGGTGGAAAAATATAATAGTACTTCAGTTCTCTAAGGCGCTCCCCTCCTGTGGTACCGATATCCTAAATTAAGAGCTTCCAGTGAAAGCGTTTACTATTCTGTATCAAAGTTAGGACAAGACACAGCAGTTAGTCCAAAAGAAGGGCAACTGAGCAGTGTGGTAGTATGTGAGTTAATAGGAAAGCTAGGGCACTGAGGATCATCCTTCAAAATAGAGCAAGCTCATCACAATGACAGGTGGCATCGAAATTCTGACAATTGGACTGTTGCTGCCAATACCTGCTGCTGTTCTCACTGTCCCAAATCTGCAGTCATCTGTTGCTCTACAAATGAGACAGATGTCAAACAGAAACTTATATTCTGCTATTCTTTGAACCTTATTCACACTAAATTTTACAAATCAATTATCTTCTATGACAAAAAAAAAGTAATTAATTTCTAACCATTTAAACCAGACCATTTATTTATTTATTATTTTTATTTTTTTGGTGAGGAAAATTAGCCCTGAGCTAACATCTGTGCCCATCTTCCTCTATTTTATATGTGGGATGCCACCCCAGCATGGCTTGACAATTGGTGCATAGGTCTGTGCCCAGGATCCAAACCTGTGAACCCCAGGCTAACGAAGCGGAGCACACAAACTTAACCACTATGCCACTGGGCAGGTCCCATGTAAGCTCTTATTTAAGAGAACTGAAACACTGTCTATACTACTTACAGCTCTAGGATGTTATCCTTATAGACATTCAGTCAACACACATATTAAAAAATTAAAATTTTTTATTCAACAGAGCATTTAAATATATTGATTAAATTAGTTACTAAAAATTGGTATATTTACTTTAGAAGAAGATTGATATGAATCATCTCTAAAATATATGGACTTTTTCAGACTTAAGCATCAAGATTCACATACTTGAGAAGTTACCAAATGAAGAAAATAATCTTAGAAAATAAATAAATGCTAAATCTATTTGTTACTAAATTTATTTATATAGGAGAAATATATCTTGCATTTGTCTGCTTTTCACTCTCTAAAATTTGAGTTGTCAAATAGAACTAAAATAATTTTTTTGCATAGAAAACAACTATAAACATATTAATGTTTTAAATCACTACCTGGGAAAAGAACTTCATCATCAAAATTACTTTGAAAATGCATAAGAAAAAATTTATTCCACCCTATAATTATAGGAAGCTTATGACAATAGATACTAAATTATATTTTATTAAATTGACCTAAAGTATAAAATGCCGGCAAAGTAGTTCTATCCTACAATAAAATATATTTTCAAGTTTTCCAGTATTGGACTTTTTAAAACATTTTATATAAGGTTAAAAATGTGATACATTCTCATAACTAATGCCTTATATGGAAAGAGTAACGTTTATTAATTCTCTAACACCTCTTTCCTCTCATAAATAAGAAATATCTACATAGAAAAGGATGTTAGGGATTTAAAAAACAACACTGCTTGAAATTTCATTATATTCAGTTTCCTGATGCAGAGTTGCTATATTCTGTAAAATGGAAAACATGGTAGGCAAAAAAACATAGTTAAATCAGATCTGTATAAGCACAGTCAACATGCTTTCAGCAGTTTCATAAAACAGGTAAAGCTCTACATAAAAGTCTCTAGGATATTACTAAATATGTGATTTTTGAATATCTAGAAAGAAAGGATGAATTTGTAAAGTACTGGATGAACTCACTATGAAAGAATCTAAATGCCCTTTTTTTTTTTTTTCATTTTCATAAGACTAATCAGTTGGTAGATTGAAAAGATGCTGTGGATACTATATACAGGGGTTTCAGCAATAAATTTGACATTTTTTGTCATGTGATATTTTTGTAAACAAAATGGAAAAATGAGACCTAAATGATGAAAGAGGAAGGAAAATTTATATCTTATTGAATATTAGTGCTGAACAATGTTAAGCTAGAGAAAGGCCTCTGCTGCTATAGTTCTTACACTGTGGACAAAGGGGGAAAAGCTATCAGAAGCACATGGACACACTTTTCAAAAGACACAGGCTAGGGTCACCTTGTTGGGTGGGTGAGGAGGATGGTGATGGAGGAAGGAAAAGGGACACAAACATAGATATTTTGAAAAACCTTTCCAGGTGAACATGTACAACCCTCCAACAACCCATCTGTCAACCTTTTGTGTGATTCTACAAAGTTGAATGCCTGATCCTCTTTGATTACATATTTTAATCAATAATTTGGATGAAAAATATAAAGCCCTCTGGATCATAGCCTTGATGATAAGCCATACTCAATCAGACATACCTTTGAGAAAGATTCACAAAAATGAGGACTTAAGACCTAGGATGTGACGATTTGGTACTAGAAGCTATATAAGATATGCAGCAAAACAAAGTCAAAATTAGACAGGTAGATAAGAGGCCAAAATATGGATAGTGTGCATTTTGAGTCAGAATTAATAATAATAATAGTTAAATGTGTATAGCACACACTGTTCTAAGCACTATATTAACTCATTTATTCCTCATAACATCCCTATGAGCTAGGTGTTATAATTATCCTCATTTTACAGAAAAGAACGAGCAGTACAGAGAGGTTATGTAACTTGCCCAAGGCCAGAAGCTATTAAGTGATGGGTCCAAAATTTGGACCAGGCAATCCGTTCACAAAATCTACACCTCAGTCACAAGGAGTTGTGGCATTTACTTTTGTACTCATCTTGGCCACTATTCACCAACCTTTTCCCAAGTGGCAGAAATAAGTCAGACACTTGAAAATATGGAGCCAATAAAAAGCTTGGAGAGTTAGCTAATGACATAATCAAGAGTCAAATAACGTGGACCTGTTAAGATGATGGATTTCAACCTATAAGATGAAAATTACCAGGATTAAATGTGAAGCCTTGCATTTAATTGTCTGAAACATATCGACTTCCAGCCTTGACAAAGTAACAGGTGCAGGATTAGCCATCCTATCATAAACAACCAGGAAACTCAAAAACTATTATTTTCAGGCAGTGAAATATTGTGAACCCTGAAGAAAGGAAAAAAAAGAAGATGAGTCTTATGATTGTTCAAGCTTTCTGTTTGGAAACACTTCTCAGAAGACAAAGCAGCACGGTAGTTGTGCTAAGAGGAAAAGACAGATATGAGAGTTTGAGGAGGCCGAGGCTGCTTGTATTTGCAGACAGAATACAGGGAAGTAGGAACGTCATGAAGAAAGAGCTCAAGATACCTGCATAAAGGTCCCCTTGAGACTGCAGATGCATACTAAGCTGTGCAGGCACAGGATGGGGCTGGACAAGGCCAGGTCAAGAACCACTACCAGGGAACACGAAGTGAAAGACTACTGGTGTTCATAAACAAATCAACTGCCTGCCAGTATAAAGCACAGCATACTTTAAAGAAATACAACAAAATCCATATGTGCAGCTATGCAACATTCACAAGGGTCAGTATCCAATCAAAAATAGTCAAAATGTAAAAAAACAGAACAATGCACAACCCTTTTGGAAAGCAGATTGCCATTTTCTTATAAAGGCAAACATACACTTACTATATGACCCAGCAATTTCACTCCTAAGAATTTGTTCAGGGAAATGAAAACCTGTGTTTAAAAAAGACTTGTACATGACCATTCACATCAAGTTGATTCATAATAGCTCCAAAATGGAAATGATCAAAATCATCCAGAGAATGGATAAGCAAGCTGGGGTATGTGCATATAATGGAATATACTCAGCAATAATCAGAAACAAATTGACACACACACCAACATGAATAAATTTTAAAAAATTGCAAAAGATGCCAAGCACAAAATAATATATATGATCCCATTTATATGAAGTTCTAGAATAGATAGAAATAAATCTGTAGTAATGAAAATTTGATGAGTAGTTTCCTGGGACAGGTGGTGCTGGGACTGACGGGACAGGAGCATGAGAGAACTTTTTGGGGTGATGGAAATAGTTTAAATCTTGTTTGTAATGGTGGTTACTCAATTGTTTACATTTACCAAAGCTCAACAAATTTTACATTTAAAATAAGTGCATTTTATCATATATAAATTATGCCTCAGAGTTGATTAAAAAATAAATATGGGGTAGGGTAATCCTAGCTTTGGTTCATTCCATGTGAAAATTTCCAGATGGCTTTGGTTGGTTGCACGTTCAATTTGAGCCAAGCAGTTAACAACAACAAAAAAAGATTTTTCAATGTGAGGTTGCCTGAAGAGAAATTCAGTAACTACAGGACAAGGGTTAGTACGGCCACTGTCTGACCAAGTGTAATATATGTCCACTTCCACGTGTCATATATTAAGAAGGCACAGTACTTTGGGAAGATGATGATGCTTTTAATGAGGGATCTCAAAAAGAATGTTCAAGGTAGCTAGAAATGCTTTTAGCCTGAGAAAGAGAAAACTTGTGATTTTGTAGCTGTCCTAAAATACCTGAAGGTTAATGTGGCAGAGACTGTTCCATGCTACATCGATTTCCCCCTACATCTTTATTGACAGAATCTCAATTTCATTGGGTATGGCAATGTGCCTAAGATAAAAATTCTTTTCTCAAACTCCATTTTAGCTACGGCCAATGAGATATAAGCAAAAATTATTGGGCAGGACTTGAAGGACAGACCCCTTCAAAGATCACACAGACTTCACAAACATGTGTCTTTCTTGCTCTTGCCTCCAACTGGAATACTGAAGTGAAGGCTGTACCTTCAGCCTCCGCCAACAACCATGAGGAAAAGGCAGAGACTTTAGGTCTGATATCTTTGATACAGTGAATTAACACCAAGCCTTCTATCAGACATTTTATGAGGAAAACAGTCCTCTATTTGGACAAGTCCACTGTTGATGGGTTTTGTGTTATATGCAGGGAAACACAAACCCCCTAAAAGATATTAGGTAGATCTGAAAAATGCACAGATAAATTTACTTTAATTTCAGAAGGCATGGTGTGAGTTACAGATAGATAGGTATTTGGTCCATATAAGGAAAAATTTAATGATGAAGCTTCACAGCAACCAAATGGGCTTGTTAGCAATGTAATGACTTCCACTGCACAATGGCAGTTCAGCAGAGTCTATAGGGCAACATGTGAGCCATATGAAATGAGGTCTGTTTATAAAGCAGTGGATGAGAAATTATATGAGCTAACTCCTAAGGGTTATTCCTTTAAACTCTAAGATACTACAACTGAGCTTTTTTTAGACTAATTGCATTTGCCTGTTTCAGGTTGTGACAGGAATTTAGCCCAAGGAAGTAAAACTATCTTACCTCAGTATGGTAATATTTCTCCTAAAAATTATTAGGAAACTAGAAGGAACATTTTTGTGGATGTTGTTTTCTAAAGGTCACATAGAACTTTTAGGTATTACAGATTTTGAAAGATGAATGATAGCCATTTTAGCGGTTATCAAATCATTTTCAAAGGACTTGTGTACCACACAGAATGGTTTCTAAATAATATTATCCATAATATTAGTTGGTAGTCCCTTCAAAATTCTAAATTCAGCATTTTATGAAGCATTACAAATGAAGAAGAATTTTTAAGATAAAGCTAAATACAGAAAAAGTAAGTGAATTACCACAAATGACTGTATCTACTATATTTTAAAATTTTGTTAATATTGTCTAACCCACATCATCCTTTTGGGATACTGCATAGCATGCTTTTCAAAATTTCCTTCACCCTATAACAGCAAATATGGCCCAATGATTCACATTTTTAATTGACAGTTTTGTCAGACATTTCAATGACTCTAGACATAACAATATTATGACATTCAGGGCCAGAGAGCAAAGGTTCTATACTTGCTTTCAGTTGAAAGCAAAGAGGTTTTCAAAAACTGTCAGCCTTCCTCCTTTATGTTCTGAAAGCAGCCTGAACTTGTCAGTTTGCTTTCACTGCACTTTTATTGAAATAATGCAAGAAAAAGTTATTACAGCATTCACACATTTAAATTGTATTTCTTTTGTAATAGGGTACAAATGTCACAGGACCATAGAATGTTGAAATCAGAAGATGTTTAGGATATCAATAAGTCCAGTACCCCCATTCTACTTATGAGGAAAGCTGGAGAGGTCAGAGGACTTCTCAAAGCCACCTGTGCAGCCAGTAACAGAGCAGATCTAGAAATAGCATGTGACTCTTAGGGCCACCAGTCATCTTGCTCTTAATATGCAAATGGATAAAGCTATTTTTTATATAATCCCCCCAGTTATTGACAGTCATTGTAAATTCCAGTTATTTTTTTAAACCCTTAGAGCATAGAATTAGAAGCAGTAGTTAATAATAATTATAATTTCAATTTTATAGCATTTTATGATTCACAAAGATGTTTTATAAAACAAGTTTCCAATATTTCATTTTCTTATATTGGGTACTTTAAAAAGAAATAAAAACCAAAAACCCATATTGTTAAGATTTTATATTTAAAATCATAGGTAAGAATAATAGAAGATTTTTCCCATTATCTTTGCCCTCCTACTAATATAGTAACCAGATAAATGACTTCCCAGGGAGATGGATAGAATCACATAAAACCTTTTTTTTTTTCCCTTTTTGTTCAGGGTTGACGATGAACGATGTCTGAATATTGGGATAATCAGTCTTTTATCCTTTGTCATCGGGCTGACTTTGTGCAGTGGCAACATGATGAGACAAGTAGCTCTCAGATGACATGTGACAATATTAAATTCAATCTTAGCAAGTAGCTCCTCAATTTCACACTTGTGGTAGCTGGATTAACCCAACTATTTTTTGGAGGTTAAGGACACGTTACATTTGCAGAACACCATCCTTCAAAGACCAGGAGGTAGGATTTTGTTATCTCAACAGAATCTTATGGAGGTGAAAGTATCAGTTAGTTATTTATTAATTTTTAGCACACAATCAGATGGAGGGTTTTGAGGGAAGTAGATATGACTCTCTAATAATGCACTCTGAGTTCTTCACTTTGATTCTCAGAAATGTGTGAAACTTGGGACTTTCGTTTAGTACACCTGTCAGGTAAAATATTTCCAGTGTACCGCTTCCAGGCTCCTCGTTCTCACATAGAACCAAAAAAAAAATATATATATATATATATATATATATATATATAAACCTGCTACAGTCCTTCCAAAGTGTAAAAAGGACTAAACTGCAACCAGCTAGAGATTCAAGTTTTGAAATGTAACCATTTTCATTATAGCAGATTTCAAATTTATCATTTTACAAAATTATAATTCCTTTGAAAATACATCAGACCCTCATCCCTCATGTGTTCAACATATCTTTATCTTTTATATCTCAGACTTTTTTAGACCATCCAGTTTCAAATGTGTTATCTCAACCCACTCAGAAGTACACACAATTTTAGACCTGGTATTTTGATTTTTGGACTAAGAAAGATGACTGTACAAGGTTATTTTGACTTGATGGAAGAAGGAAAATTCACAAAATCTGATTTTCCATAAATTTATCAGGGGTCATGGATGGTTTAGGTCATGAATGATTTAATCTTTATAAAAACAGAATAGGACTTGGAACCACAGGAATTCTCTTCTGACTCTGCCAATTACTAGTGGTGTGGCTTAAGGCAATTTACTAAAACTCTGAATCAGGATCAGTTTTCTGTTCTGTAAAATGGGGATAATAAAACTCTCCAATTGAGTTTTTGTAAAAATTAAACAAAGTAATGAAATCATGTAATCTTTAAGAATGTCATGTCAATATTAATTTTATATTAATATGAAAAACAAATGTGCACAGTAACTCATTACTGTAATTGCACAAATATACCTTGTCCCATGTGTTCTAGAGTAAAATCTAGAGCAACTCCTGTAAACACTGCATAATTTTCAGACACTTGCTTTGCTTTGCTTTTTTAAAATCAGCACTAATGATATGCAATCAAATATATCATCCATCCAGTTGTCCCAGAATGAATTTCTGAGTGGTGAATGAAGCAAATCATATGGAAGGCAGTGCTATACAATACATAATCCTCCTTTAGCAGTTTAAGAGAAAGATTATTTCAGTGCGTGGAGACAATATCAGATTTTCCAGCAGAAATGTATTTTCTCCACGTTACCAGATGGAGTCAGAGAGAACATAAGTCAAAAATAGTTGTTAAAAATTGTCAGTTTGATTTTTCTCCCCTCTAAGATATGTCTCCTTTTCCCAAGCTAACTATCTTGTGACATGTCCTTTGAATGCATCTTTACACTCATTTTATTGTCATAAATACTTTAATTACGATACAAATATAAATTTATAACCTGCCCCAAACGTAGCACACTACGCTCATCTATCATTTTATACTTGGCTCAAAAAAAGGTTCCCTTTGCCTTCACGAATGGAGATTAGGACTACATAATTTAGGTAAGAAGGAACAGGTAGAGGTAGTTATGCTTTGGGGACATGCAGCAGGGGCCTCAGCTGCTGTATTAAAAAAATAATTTCCTCCACTATAGGCTATGTGTTATTTGACTCAAGGGGGATATTAAAAAGTCTGAATAATCTAAACAAGAATTTCAAAGACAGTGGATAACTGGTGACATCACTCCCAAATCCACAGCCCGAGGGAATTATAGCACTACGAGACTTCTAGTCAATTACTCAGAACCTAGAATCTGCTTTATTTCTCTTGCCATCTTCCCTTTTTCTCCTCTTCCCTTCCCACACTATCATATTCTTTTCCTTTGATTTTCACTCTTCCCATTAATCGTGTTAAAAGAGAAACACTCTTTTGGTTTTGTTATATGCATGGGGATAAAGATTTATATTCCC
The DNA here is from genome assembly GCF_057802395.1 of Ceratotherium simum simum. Classification (NCBI taxonomy): domain Eukaryota; kingdom Metazoa; phylum Chordata; class Mammalia; order Perissodactyla; family Rhinocerotidae; genus Ceratotherium; species Ceratotherium simum. Next base: position 46,277,567 of record NC_141914.1, read on the forward strand.
TGATCTTGACAAAAAAAGAGATGTTAGGCCTTTCATATCTTTCTAAGGAGAAAAGGAAAGAGAGAGAGAGAAGGAGAGAGAGAGTGAGAAAAACAGCACGAGTGTGCGCCCACTGATTTCTCCTTCCGTCTCTCTCGGAACCAGTAAACCTGATTACATAGAGTGGTCGGGGGAAGGCTTCTCACTGCTGGTCTAACACACAGCCACTTTCTCCCTGAAATACAGCTAGCAAAAAAACACACTTGTAACTGCTTCATATCACAAGCAAGTCAGGATGAAAATGCATTTGTGTTAACACCCAAAAGACTCAAGTCAAATGTCAAATCAGCCTTCAAAGCAGCTTCTTAACTAAGGAACTGATTTCTAATAGACAGGACATTTCAATATGCATCATTTTCCATGACTAGAGTTTACTTTTTGAATATACGTGAAAGATTACATAGCTCAAGAAAATATTTTAAGTTAAAATTACAGCAACATTCCACTTACTGAGAGACTTGTTACAGATTCTCGAGTTTATGTTACTAGATTCTCTAGTGCTCTTATAACACACATCTTAAAGAATAGCAGCAAATGATATGCTAATTTCATGAGAAAATGAATTAGATTTTTGGGATAAAAATAAGAATTGTATAAAAATAAAAAATGATTTCATATTAAGGTAATATGTGTGTACGTGTGTGTACTCAGTTGAACATGGGAAACTAACATTTGACACTTGTGAAACTTGACAGAATATATATATATATATATAAACACATGTATATATACACACACATAGAGAGAGAGAGAGAGAGAAAGAATGAATGAATGAGAATGCGACATCAGAAAAGAAAGAAAATTCACTTGACAAGCACATTGTCCCCTACGGCCATGCACAGATTCCACTTATATTTTTGATATTTTATTTTCAAATGCAAAAGTCAGAGGAGGAAGTCAAGACGGCGGCGTAGGCAGACTCTGAACTCACCTCCTCCCGCGGACACAGCCAATTTACAACTACTTGTGGAAAAATTACCCCTGAGACAGAACTGAAAACTGGATAAGAGGAACTCCTGCAACAACGCACAATCCTAACTGAGGTGGAAGAGGCAGAAACTCCCATCTGGAGAGAAAAACGCCGCCTTCACAAGCCGCAGCACATCACGGCCGCCGGGAGCAGCCCACAGATACGCAGCCCTCCCTGGAGGCGCGGGGCCCTGACCCGGGAGCTCCCCCGCCGTGGGCATTTTGTGGACCCAGCACAATAGAGACCAGTGGCATATCTGCCTTTACCTGCTACTAAAACATTGGGGGGTACCCTCAGAAAAGCTGGTTCACAAACAAATTAAAACCGGCTCTTAAAGGGCCCACGCACAACCTCACCCGTTTCAGAAAGCAACCTAAAATCACCAGAAAGAAAGGTGCACAGTGCTTTGGTGAAAAGAGACTCACCTAATAGGCCCTGTGTGCATCTCGGTGAGGGGTGAGACCTCTCCAGGGACTGGGACATTGGCGGTGGCCATAATTGTGGCCTGGTGTGGGCGTGCTGACACAGACGCCATTGGAGTTCTCTGTGGGGCCTGCTAGCCCAGGTCTGCCCCACCTGCTAGAGCACCGATTTAATCCAGCTCAGCCAGGGCAGGCAGCCCACCCTAGAGACTGACCCCACCCAACAACAAGACCTCAGGCAACTTGTGGGCCTGCATAGATTGGTGACTGGATTCTCTGCAGCCTGGCAACTGAGCCGACTTCAGTGGGGCAGGGCTTGCACAAGAAGCGGGTGGAGAGTGTGGGGCGGTGGTGGAGTGTGTGGGGCTCCCACTGTGGAGAGACTGGATCCGCTTCAGGAGGTCGGGGTGCACACACGGGGCAGGACTGTGTTGACTGTGTGTGTGGACCTGTGGATGACAGGGCTTATCAGCTGCAGAAGACTTGTGCTTCTCAAAGACCCACATAGCGGGTTTGCCCCACCTTCCAAAGCCTGAAACAATTGGGTGCTCCCGTGCCTGAGGACAGCCCCACCCAGCTGCAATCCTCAGAGAGCTGACAAGAGACCTAAAGGCTGGAGGTTTATAGCAATTGTAAGGCCCTGAGCCTAACAACCTGCCACGGTGGGGGCCTACTCACTTAAAAGAAATACTGCAACACAAATGTGGTATTAGAACTTGTAGCCAACTGTGCTGGGGCTCCCAACACCTGATAAAGAGACTGAAGGGCCCACAACAACTACAAGCAGCTGAGCATTACAACAGCTGGCCAGGAGCATAACTCGGCCTCCCTTCGTGCCTACAGGGAGAGCAAACAGGCCACAACAGAAGGACACATGTAGCCCACATAGGAGTCACCCCTGGAACATTGAGAACTGAGGGAAGCACACTGCAGGCCCCCTAAGCCATCACTTACATAAGGTCACCTATCAGAGCAGGAGACCTAGCTGACCTACCTAATACGTCGACGCAAGCACAGGGAAAGAGGCAAAATGAGGATGCAAAGGAATACATTCCAAGTAAGGGAACAGGACAAAACCCCAGAAAAGGAACTAAGTGAAACAGAAATGAGCAACCTACCAGACAGAGAGTTCAAACAAAGAGTGTTAAGGATGCTCACTGATCTGGAGAGAAGAAGAGATGAACTCAGTGAGAATGTCAACAAAGAAATGAAAGATATAAAAAAGAACCAATCAGAAATGAAGAATACAATACTGGAAATGAAAAATTCACTAGAGGGACTCAAAAGCAGAGTAGAGGATACAAAAGAACAGATCTGTGAGCTGGACGAAAGACTAGAAGAAATTACCCAAGATGAACAGGTAAAAGAGAAAAGAATTAAAAAGAGTGAGGACAGTCTAAGGGACCTCTGGGACAACATCAAGTGCACTAACAACCGTGTTATAGGTGTCCCAAAAGGAGAAGAGCGAGACAAAGGGGCAGAGAATCTATTTCAAGAAATAATAGATGAAAACTTCCCTAACCTAAGGAAGGATCAGACATCTAGGTACAGGAAGGACAGAGAGCCCCAAACAAGATAAACCCAAAGAGGCCCACACCAAGACACATCATAATCAAAATGTCCAGAATTAAAGATAAAGAGAGAATTCTAAAAGCCGCAAGAGAAAGTCAAGTTACATAGAAAAGAAACCCCATAAGGCTATCAGCTGACTTCTCAGCAGAAACCTTACAGGCTAGAAGAGAATGGCATGATATATTTAAAGTGCTAAAGGGAAAAAACTTACAGCCAAGAATACTCTACCCAGCAAGGTTATCATTCAAAATGGAAGGAGAGCTCAAAAATTTCCCAGACAAGCAAAAA